>NW_013629748.1:0-473 GCF_000695525.1 Brassica oleracea var. oleracea
TTTTGTTATTTAATATAAGTTTAGAAACTATTTAAAACCCTATAAATCTATACTTTTAAATTAGCTAAAAATCTGCTAATCAATCTCGGTTCTCACAAACTTAACAAATGTAACTATTATAAAATGCACATAAAATATAAGAAATATAAGCATCGAATATTCGGATTTGGAACAGATCGGTTCATTTTGGGTATAGATCCTTAAAGTCCTAGACATTTGGACCTTATTAGGTATTTGAAAACATTTGGTTTGGGGTTTAGGTTGGTTTCTTTCAGGTCTGAATTCATAATTCAAATACATGAAAATAACTAACTTTTGGGTACATAACGGGTCCGACTGGATCTAATATTTTAAACCCGAAAAGATTTGAAATATCCAAAAAAATCTAAATAGTACACGAAAACCCAAAAGATATTTGACACGAAAACATACCCGAAAACTCAAACGAATATCCAAAATATTAAAATATCTAA
>NW_013629749.1:0-473 GCF_000695525.1 Brassica oleracea var. oleracea
CAGAGGGGTCCTATCGTGTCCAAACATCTCACTGATGCCATTTCCATTCTCCTGATCTGATCTTTAACCCAATCCTCCGCCTGTCCAATCCATACCCTCTCCCCATATCCGACCTCGTCCATCATCACCTATCCCACGATTAGCCATCTGCACACAATCAAAAGGGTAAGTCATATTCCTATTACGGGAAGCGACTGGTTTCCTAATCATCTTTTTGCGACTCCCTTGACTCGATAAAATCGTTAAAAAGCACTTGTGTCACGCATGGACGAAACCATGCTCTGATACCACCTCTGTAATGCCCCCGAACCGTTCTAGGCATAGGTCAAACCACCGGCCAACAATCAAACAAGAACATGACCGACGGGCCGACCGTCTACCAAGGATCGGAGCGCTACATGACGGGTTAACGGCCGATCCGGCCACGGTCACGAAAAGTGCAATTCGTAACTAGGCCAGTCCGCCCGCTAACA
>NW_013629750.1:0-473 GCF_000695525.1 Brassica oleracea var. oleracea
CTACCATCATCAAATATCCTAAAACATCTTCATCATCCAAGATATAAGAAGAATTTTTATTATTCAAGACCAGCGGAAAGTAACTTAGTTGAAGCTTGGTGGCATCTACATCAATCTTCAGTTTTTTGCCTATTCTATCAACCAAGTGGGAATAAGTAATCTCCTCATATCTTCCTTTCATCACCAAAGTAGAAATATGTCGGTCTACACCATGTTCAAAGTGTATCACCACAGATCCATTGCTATCCATACTTCCTGAAATGAGTAAAAAACAACAATATTATTGAGTAGTTGTACAAGTTATATGAGTTTTACGGTTGTAAAAAATATCTGTTATATTATCACTTTGACGGGTTTACATATCAAACTAGTTATAAGGTATACTAGTAATACCAGTTATCCGACGTTCATTTTGCACATGACTACTACAAGTTATATTAGGTGTATCAATACCACCTATTCAATGTGTTACA
>NW_013629751.1:0-110 GCF_000695525.1 Brassica oleracea var. oleracea
TTTTATAATAGATTATAAAAAGTTCTTAAAAACATTGGTCAATTTTTGTTTCTTTCTTACTGCGCCAATTCAGTTTTGGCTTATAATAAGCTTACAAAGTTCTATTAAAA
>NW_013629751.1:235-473 GCF_000695525.1 Brassica oleracea var. oleracea
TAGATTTTAATAAATTTTGAGACAATTGTTTTTAAAAAGTCATAATCCAAATATTCATTTAACTAACCAAACATGTTTTTATGAAACATACCTAAATTTTTTTATTATCTAAAATATTTTTTTTAAATTAGGTCACTAATAATAATAAATCGAAGTACATGGTAACCCTTTTTCGAAAAAAGTAACTTCTCAATCGGGGAAAATATTTTGTGAACCGCTAAAACATCATAATCCCACC
>NW_013629752.1:0-172 GCF_000695525.1 Brassica oleracea var. oleracea
ACCTTTAATTTTACAATGTACTTTTAAACCTAACCGGATTATTTACTTGCCATATATAAGATGTTTTTTTTCACTATTTATCGAAAATCAGAAGCCGTTTCTCTCAAAGGCGATTTCGAAGGCGATTTCCGTCGATTCTCTCTAATCCATCGTTCTCATCGTTCTCACCGCC
>NW_013629752.1:216-473 GCF_000695525.1 Brassica oleracea var. oleracea
TCACCGTTCTCACAGCCGCTTCCTCTATTTAAGATCCGAGAGGAAACCCTAGCGCGCATTCTCTCAGAGGTGTTTCGTTGAACTCCGCCGCCGGTAAGTTATATCTCTTACTGTCGAGTGATTGATTGAGGAAAAGATGAACATAAAACTGGAAGTCTTGGAAGACTTATAATTAAGTGGTCTGGAAAGTCTTCCAAGACTTTCCAGACCACTTAATTATAAGTCTTTCAGCTGGAAAACTTGCCAGACGACTTAAT
>NW_013629753.1:0-473 GCF_000695525.1 Brassica oleracea var. oleracea
AAACAAATTTAAACTATAAATTATTTATTAATGTTATAAAAGAATTATAAAAGAATTAAAAAAAATTAATGTAACATACCACAAAGTTTCGTCCGGTCGTTCGGGGTCTATGACTGGTAAACCTTCTCTGCCTGGCTGACCGAGAAGGTCCTCGACAGTGTACTGCGAGTAAGGAGCACTTGGAGGCACCATCAAATCGGGATGAATATCGGCGGCCATCGGAGGTGCCATCGGAGGAGGCACAGGAGGAGGCATCGTCGGATGAGTCATCGGGGAAGGCCCATGAGGAGCCGATGGTGCACTAGAAGAAGTAGACCCAGAGACTCTCTGAGTGTACTGAGTCTCGGGGTAAGAACCGGGAGCTGAAGAAGACGGGCCTAAACGACTACAAGGCTCGGAGTAAGTCTGTTCTTTCGAACCGTCTGGAAAAAAATTTAAATTTTAAAATTAACATCAACAGTAATTAAATAATT
>NW_013629754.1:0-473 GCF_000695525.1 Brassica oleracea var. oleracea
GATAATTAAAATGAAACGGAGAGAGTAACATTTTTTATCTATTAAAAAAAAATACACAATATTTTCGGGTGAATTTTGTTATGAATGAACCTACGTTTAAAATTTTATTGAATGTTTTAGCATTTCATCAAGAGAATGTTGAATATATTGTTATCTAACAACTAATTACTACTCAATCTGTTATGAACAATGTGGATTGCCATTAACCAAGACAAGAAGAGATGGCTTCTCCAGCCACGACCAGGCCCAACCACAGCCGTGTCCAAGAGGAGAGAGAGAGGCGGCTTAGAGAGAAAAGGAAACTATCTTTCCTTTTCCTATTAGATGTTATCTTTCCTTTTATGTATTTAGTAAATTTCCTATTTCATGTATGATTAGGATAAGTATTCTTTCTATTTATGTCTATCTTGTAATTCTTATATAAGGAACCTCTTTTGATGATTAATAATACACACGAAATATTCAGTCTCAAA
>NW_013629755.1:0-473 GCF_000695525.1 Brassica oleracea var. oleracea
GGTGCAGGCCCAGTATTTGCCTCCACTGAATGATATCACGACATCTATAGAAGCTACTGTGGTGAGAGCTCAGTTACGGAACCACATGTTGCAGTGCCGGAGGGCATACTCAAGAAACCACGCAAGGCTTAGCGGCTCAAGTAATCCATATGAAGTGTTTCCTGCATTTTATGAAGTCTGAATTGCAGTGTCTTTTTTATAACATCATTTGGTTACGCAAACTTACTTGTATGTCTTTAACGCTTCAATCGCTATAGCACATGAAAATGGATGAGCAGAATAAGTAAATCCATGCGAGAAATCACCTGAAATACCAAAAATGGTTTTTAAGATCAGAACAGTCGAGTCTTACCACGTTAGGCATAACTAAAAACATACCTAGCTTGTTGCTTTGAGAATACATGACATCTGCTACTTTTTGACACGTAAGAATGGCTCCATCGGCATATGTGCTGGAGACGGTGCCTGCATAT
>NW_013629756.1:0-473 GCF_000695525.1 Brassica oleracea var. oleracea
CGCCTACCCGAGATGATCAGAATTGCTCAATCACCTTCACAAAGGAGCGGGATCAATCAACCTCACTGCAATCCGCTTGTCATAGACCTCGTCATACGAGATCTGGAAGTTGGAAGAGTACTCATTGACACGGGAAGCACAGTCAATGTAATCTTCCCCGACACTCTCAATCGGATGAGCATCGAACTCGGAGAAGTAACTCCAACGCCGAAACCGCTCACAGGGTTTTCAGGCAAAGTATCGATGACCCTCGGGTCGATTCAGCTACCAGTCATGGCCAAGGAGATCACAAAAATCGTCGAATTCGCGGTAGTCGATCATCCTACCATCTACAACGTGATCATGGGAACCCCATGGCTCAATGCTATGCAAGCCGTTCTATCGACGTACTCTGGGGATGTCAGAAACAGTCGCGACTGTGCTTCTTCGCGGAGCACAAGTTAAGGCAGATGACGACCTCTGCAACGGCAAAT
>NW_013629757.1:0-473 GCF_000695525.1 Brassica oleracea var. oleracea
AAAAGGAGGTACAACAGCAAGCAAAGACATTAGTCTTTCCGAAGCCATCTCTTTCTATTTTTTTTGTCATCTAGAAAACAATATATTAACATAAAAGGAGGTACAACAGCAAGCAAAGACATTAGTCTTTCCGAAGCCAAAAACAGACAAAGATCCCAATTTTTTCGGAGCCTTAAACCGGACAGGAGCAACCTATTTCCGGGAGGAAACAATAAAAGATTACAGACAAGCATAGAAACATTACATATCTAAAGCCTAAAACCACGATTATGTAAGAGAATACTTGAACTCCCGGCGAGACTTAAGAATCTTGAACTCGGCACTAATAATTCCAATTTGAAGAGAAGAAAAAAACAAACTCCAACTTAAAGGATAGAACCAGGTACGTAACCCTGAGGCAAACCTGAAAATCATCTATCAACAGAGCCGTAAAGAAAGTTGCTGAAGACCTCGAAAGACGGCTCCGCAGAACG
>NW_013629758.1:0-473 GCF_000695525.1 Brassica oleracea var. oleracea
TGCAAAAACAATTATGAGCTGAGATGTTAATTATGACGATACGGCTTGAATGTAAACGTGACGTAGACATTTACATTTAATGTTGATTTTTATTTTTTTTTGAAAAAAACTAGAATATGGTAAAAAATGGTAGATCATCATTAAAGTAACAATAAATTATATAACAGTTGAAATAGAAATATAATTAGAATTTTTAATGACGATATAATATGAAACATATGTGACAATTATTAATGTAATAGCAATGTTAACTATATCGCCACAAAATAAGGGCATGACTGTTGTTTTCTTAATAAGGATAAGGTATCAACTATTATCTCATATTTTCTGCAAAATACTAACGTTTTTTAAAGACTAAAAAAATTTCTTATAAATCTTTCTCTTTTAACTGCACATAATTTTTGTTCAATTATCAATATCAGGAGCAAATATTATAATTAAGGAAAAGGTATATAATTATTTTTCTAGTCATA
>NW_013629759.1:0-473 GCF_000695525.1 Brassica oleracea var. oleracea
ATGTCCCCTTCTTCTCGTCTCCCAAGGCCTATTTTATATGAGAATCAGGTTGTTGCAAGAAGCTCGTAACATGGTTGGTGGTTTGTTGCAAGTGCTCCCCTTTTTTAGCTATGACTCATTCTTTATATCTATCGACTCCGATATATGTGGAGAGTAATCCTCTTGATCTTTGACTCATTAATTATCCAAAGAACCTCGGGCTGGCCGACGTCGCGTTATGAGCTCTCCTAGGCCCGTTTAAGCTTAACTCAAAGTAGTCGTTAACCGGTTTTCTTATTCTTTCGGCGGGAGGGATTTAGTGCTAAATCATGTATCAACAATAACTATCATATAGCATCAGATCCCCACCAAACTATGACCTAGTGTCAGGTCTCCATCAACTACAAGTTGTAAACTTATTTCTCCCCGAATTGAAAGTTACAAACTTATTCGGAATGTCAGGGAGACAATATTCATTGTGGCCAGTCTTTCTT
>NW_013629760.1:0-473 GCF_000695525.1 Brassica oleracea var. oleracea
TATTCTTTGTGCATATGAATAGGAAGAGATTAGGTTGAGCTATACTAAATGTTCTTGTTATTGCAATTGTGGATTTTGTCAAAAAAAGAAAGTTGGTTTCAGTGGTTACATAGCGTGATGTTATTCTTGTTTATTCGATTGTGTCAAAATTCCACTGTGTCTATGAAATCTTCTAACTATATTGTTACTTTGGCAGCACGTAGATGCTGCATTTGCAATGCTAAATCAAAAGAGAATTGAGCAATCTTCTTGGTTCAGCGAGCAAGGTATCCCAAAAGCTTGCTTTGTACCAGTCCAGTTCTTAGAAACGGTTGGATACAGTTATGAAAATCTCCAGAAGCCAGATAAGAAAGGAATAAACATCTTACAGGGTTGGGGAGGCGAAGTTGTGAGAGGTTTAATACGTACAAATAAGATGTGGATTCTAGATGTTGACATTGTCTATGGTGTCGTTCATGAAAGACTTGTGGATC
>NW_013629761.1:0-473 GCF_000695525.1 Brassica oleracea var. oleracea
CGGACGCCTACTGCCTTACATAAAGGACGCTCACCATATGAGGTTCTGCATGGGCGTAAACCTGATTACGATATACTTCGTGTCTTTGGTTCTGCGTGTTATGTGCATCGTGCTGCAAGAAACAAAGACAAGTTCAGTGAGCGAAGCAGGCTCTGTGTCTTTCTTGGTTACCCCTTTGGCAAGAAAGGATAAAAAGTGTATGATATAGAACGTGATGAGTTCATCGTGTCTCGTGATGTTATCTTTCGAGAGGATGAGTTTCCTTTTTCACAACAAAGTTCATCACCACCTCCTTCAGTGACTCCTGTTGTTACGTATGATGAAGATTGGCAGTTTGAAATGCCTTTAGAAGTGAGGGGGAGCGATCTGAATATCGTTACTGAAGCTGGCGAAACAGGAGTTGTTCCAGTACATACTGAAGTTGTCTCGATTGGTGACACTGGAGCTGTCGATACTGGAGTTATTGACACTAG
>NW_013629762.1:0-473 GCF_000695525.1 Brassica oleracea var. oleracea
TCTTCAGAGCATCGATCGCCATTTTGTCGCTGATCCCGGTGACTCTTGCAATTACTAGCTTGAATATGTTCATGAACTCGCGAAGTGGCTCGTCTTCTCTTTGAGATAGGCTCCAGAGATCGGCATCCGAGGTTTCTCTGTCCATGAACATGGAATACTGCTTGAGAAACTCTGAAGCAAGTTGGCGGAAAGTTTCGATGGAATTTTGTCTTAGGCGAGAAAACCATTCGAGCGTGGCTCCTTTCAGGTTTTCGACGAAGATGAGGCAGTAGCCAGCGTCTCGTTCGCGGTCCTTGAGTTTGCACCTCCCCATAGCGATCTGGAAAGACTGCAGGTGCGCTTTCGGGTCGGTGGTGCCATCGTAGATGGGAACTTTGATCTTCCCCGGGTCCGAGACGTTGGTCTCAATAATCCGGGCAGTGAAATGGGTTTTGCGTGCTTCCTCGAGAAGTCTGTCGATCTCGGGCGCAGCG
>NW_013629763.1:0-473 GCF_000695525.1 Brassica oleracea var. oleracea
TCGACGTTTCTCTGTAGGTGTACGAGGCAGCACCCATGGTGTGAAAGTGGATATCACTTATCTTTAGCAACACATATTTGATTTGCTCTATCAGACACAATAGATAAATCGGAGCCATCTTCTACGATCTCTGTCAACTTCTCAAAAAACCAACTCAAAGACTCGTTTGTTTCATTGTCTACAACAGCAAACGCTATAGGGAATACCTGAAAATTGGCATCTTGCCCACTTGCAGTTAGTAAACACCCTTTGTCCTTCCCAAACATATGAGTACCATCCACCACAATAACCTTCCGTAGATGCTTCCACCCGTCAATGCAAGATTTCAGCACCATGAACGCGTACTTAAACCTTGTCTGACCCTTATCATCTTTTTCAGTTTAGATATTAGTAATGGACCCAGGATTTGCATACTTTACAACATAGAAATATTTCGGCAGGAGCTTGTAAGAGCTCTCTTCTGTTCCTTGTGC
>NW_013629764.1:0-473 GCF_000695525.1 Brassica oleracea var. oleracea
TGTGTTCGATTCGTTTTGGCAATGGGCTTATACTCAACCTTCTCCTCTCTCTTAAACAACTTTTTCACCCTTGGGTCAGGGATGTACACTCCAGAAATCTTGCTGGATCTCATGCGATGCCGTTTACCACCACTGCCCACATCTTCAGAGTCCGCATCCGTTTCACCACACAGATCACGTGGGTTCTCTTGTATCTGGCTATCAGTGGACATGTCGTCTTTACAACTGTCATATCTCTCTTCGTCCTCCGTCCCCTGTAATTCAGCATTGATCTCCTTAACACTTGCCTCACCACCCGCCTTGGGAGGAGCAACTTTTCCAACCGCCTCCACAGGCTTTGGAAACTCCATATTTGATGTTTCAACGGAGTCAACAGATTGGGGCTGTTTGTCTGCCGTCCTTGCTTCTTCACCATCGTCAGGATCATCCTCAACGAACTCACCACCGTTGTCGCCACCCGTTTTCTAGATGGA
>NW_013629765.1:0-473 GCF_000695525.1 Brassica oleracea var. oleracea
TCGTCTAGTGCATTATATTTTAGACGACTAACATATAAGTCGTCCCAAAGTCTTCCAGAACTGAAAATCCTGCATATCAAATCCAGATCTGAAAAACCTGCATAACCAAAAACGTTCAAATGACTTAAAAACAGAGAAAATGAGTGGAAGATTAGATAAATCTACCTTTATAGAACACACAAAAATACATATCTAAAATTAATAGATCTACCTTTAAATGAGTGAAAGATGAGTACCATCTGATTAAAAACCTGCAAAAAAGGATAGATTAGTAAGAAAGACATGAGACAAAACTGAAAAATTCATATAAAGTTTGGTGTTTTCAAGTCAAAGAGATTAGAGAGAGGTTGAACAGTTTTAGAGTAATGAATATTACATTTTTGTTGCAGCCATTTGAGAGGAGGAGATTGAATGTGTAAATTTTTATTTATATAGGGAGACAAAAAATCCAGTTAGGTTAAATATTTTTGATT
>NW_013629766.1:0-473 GCF_000695525.1 Brassica oleracea var. oleracea
AATAATTTTTTTTTGTTATAAACCAAATGATGATCGACCATGGACCAGTCCGTACTGTAGACCCAATCCGGGACATGATAAAGACAACCAGAGACTATATGTTTATCTAGTATATATTCCATGTATATATGTAACATAGTGTTTATCCTTATCCTTATCTTGTTAGGATAAACATGACCTTATGACGGTCTAATACCTTGTATATATATGGACCTTCTGGTCGACATAATGATAACAGAATTATTTCCCCAACACTTCATTTACAACACGTTATCAGCACGACGTTGCTCTCATAAACCCTAACCCTAAAAACCACAAATAAATCCGAGCAGTAAAAATCCTAATTCCCGACAAACTTCAAACAGCTCTATCCCTCAACTCCGGTGGATCCAGACGACGATCCAAATACCAAATTAAAGCTCTTGGCGAGACGAAGCCAACGCCGCTAACCCCGCATCAATCGGAGTTCGGAC
>NW_013629767.1:0-472 GCF_000695525.1 Brassica oleracea var. oleracea
GCCATCTCAAAGCTCTGCAAGGTTTAAGAAACCATTGGTGGTCCCAAGTGAGGGACCGTCCAACATCTAAAATGTCTATGATCAGTTGGAATTGCCAGGGATTGGGCCGTGCACAGGACCTGGTCATTCCAAGGTTACGGGAAATGCGGAAGGAACATTTCCCAGACATTTTGTTTTTAATGGAAACGAAACAGAACCGAGATGGGTTGGTGGATCTACAGACATTGCTAGGTTATGATAGGATAATGACAGTAAATCCTATCGGGTACAGCGGAGGCTTAGCATTGATGTGGAAACATTTTGTACATATTGATTTCAAGTTTGTAGACAAGCATCTAGTGGACTTTAAGGTGCGGTTTGGGAAGGATTGCTTTTTTGTATCTTGTATTTATGGGGAGCCGGTAAAGAGTAATAGACCAAAACTCTGGGAAAGACTTTCACGTATAGGAGCTTATAGGAAAGAGCCATGGTG
>NW_013629768.1:0-472 GCF_000695525.1 Brassica oleracea var. oleracea
TCCTGACCTTGTGCAAGCATAAGCTCAACAATATCATCCCATCTCTCGGTATATCCCGAACAAAGCAAACCCCTCATGAGCGTTCCCCATATTTGGCTCGAGTAAGCACAAGAAAAGAACAGATGATTTCTTGTCTCCACTTCCTGTTTACACAATACACAAGTTGGATCTATAGCAGGATTCCATCTCAACATCCTGTCACATGTCGACAATCTGTGCAACGTCGCAATCCACATATGAAACGAATATTTCGGCGTGGCATGTTTGAACCATATATATTTACTCCATCTTTGCAAAATGTATTCTTTGCGGATCAACAGCCAAGTATTTTTGGAGGAGAACATAGCTTTATAAATCTCTGCTTTGTTTCTCCAAACTGCAAGTCCTATGCACCATTATTTGCAGATTTTATCTTTTCAATCTCCTCCTCAACTCTATTCAGAATCACTACACGATGTCTTCTTCTTCTGTG
>NW_013629769.1:0-472 GCF_000695525.1 Brassica oleracea var. oleracea
TGGCTGTTACTTCATCACCGTTTGGATACTCCACCACTGAGCTTGTGAGGAGCGGGAGTCTTCCATTCACTTGTACCCTCATGCGTACGGTAAGTGAGGTGATGTCCGCTTCCTCGAAAATGCCTATGTTGCTTCCAAGAGTTCTAACCGTGTCTTCAGTCCAGAGGTGTACGGGAATCCCCTGAATTTTTATCCAGAATGGAATGAGGGATGGGAAGTCTGGGGCAGTAGTCGGTCTCCATCGTTCCACTATAATCATCCATTTAGCAAAATGGTAGGGTCTCTTGTCGAGGATGTTGAGTAGATCCTCCTCGTTTGAGAACTGAAACTGGAACATTCCTTGTCCAAGATCAGCTCCAATTGGACGGGTTTCAGTGCTCCATTTCTCTGTGAAGAATGGTATTAATGACCAAAATTTTTGAGCCGATGGGTTGGTTACTCGGCCTATTAACGTGAGTGAGTGTTTCTGGAG
>NW_013629770.1:0-472 GCF_000695525.1 Brassica oleracea var. oleracea
AGAATTTAGTCCCTAAATGGGATGGTGAGCTTGAAGATGAAAATGTGAACCACTTGATCCGTGATATACTTGATGACTGTGTCAATCGTAAAGCATAGGATTTAGTTGAAACTTCTGTTACGAAGAGGACTAAGCGTAAAGAATCTATCCCCATGAATGTTTCAGAGGATTCAGCAAACAAGGATAAGAAGGCTAAACCTATGGAAGATGGTCGGTATAATGTGAGTACAATATTATATTTTGGTATTAAATACTAGTTGGTATGATAAGATTTTCTAAATTCTTCAATGGTTTTAATGTAGGCTGACGGTAATGATACGCCAAGCACTGCGATGTTGACCATGTTGAAGACTCTGACCGAAAAAGTAGACAACATGAACACCAATATGGCTACTAAATTAATGGCTGGTTTGGATGCAGCAATTGGTACGAAGGTTGATGTCATAATTGGTCCCTTAATTGAGAAAGTCGC
>NW_013629771.1:0-472 GCF_000695525.1 Brassica oleracea var. oleracea
CTATCTTCTCTTCTTGCTCTCAATCAACTCAGTCTTAACTTGAATCAAGAACACAACAACGCGATATGTTGACCCGGTGTTCACCGCACTCCTCCAAACTAGGAGAAGCCGCTATAGCTCACCGGAGCTGGGATCGAACCAGCAACACACTAACTGCTCACAAGCGAGCTCCGTTACAGCTTTGACTCGTGATCTCTCTATCTCTATCTCTCGGCTGAGTGATCTAACATGAACCCTAATCAGCCCAAGAGAGTTAAGCTAATAGCTTTATACTTCAGCTATTTACACACGTGATATCCCATGTTTAGCTTCAGAGATGAGATCATGTGATAAGTCTCAACATAGTGTATTACAAACCTTTGGACTCTAATAGAGCCTTTACCACACTTGGTTAAAACTCAGCTAAAGGCTTCCCTTAAGGCCTTCACACTTGGACCTTTCTTGTACTTGATCTGATGACTATAGTTCTTCA
>NW_013629772.1:0-472 GCF_000695525.1 Brassica oleracea var. oleracea
AAATCCACATCACTAATGACTGTGATCTCATTTTTTGTAAATGTAAATAATTCTAATTTGATGGTGGTTACAAAACAGTTTTGGCGATTTTTTGGGCGATCTCAAAAGTGACCCAAATCCTATATTTTCTCACCACGATCTTAGTGGTTGAAGGGTTTAGATTTTGTGAATGTGGGTTTTACACACGTTGTACTCTCACTTTGCTTTGTATTTCCATGGAGGAACCACTTTCCCAACGTGATGAGTGTGTGCTATTGAAAACTGTAAAGGCTATTTATAGATGGCCTTGGGAAATTTCTTTATCCGTACTCAAACTTTTGCTATTTCCAAGTCTTCTTTTCCTACTTAAAACTATGACAGAAAACATTAGAAGTGTGATTCAAGACATTGTTCTTGGTAGTAATGATGCTCCCTTGTCGTACCCTCTGAAGTTGTACGTCAGGCCGCTGAGGAGAATCGTTTCATCTTGGTG
>NW_013629773.1:0-472 GCF_000695525.1 Brassica oleracea var. oleracea
CATTAGACTTCTACCGGCTACCGGGAAAAAGATTAGACTAGATCAAAAGACTAGATCGATCAGCAGCCGTAGCTGGAGTAGAAAAAGCAGTAGTTGGAGTTGGTACTTCAACCGGTTCTTTTACAGTCCCACCTTCATAAGGAAGAACTGCCTTGAAGGGTAAGGCAGGTCAAAAGAGTGGGCATCTTTCTTACCTATGGCTAACTCAAAAAAATCTGAGAGGGGAGGTTGCTCTGCTCTGGATGCACCGGTCAGAACGGGGAAAGCTGCTCTTAGAGCTATCTCTTTCCGATCTAGGCAGATGGTTGAATCTAATGCGAGTAGCACTAGGCCTAGAGCGGAATATTAGGTAGTACGAGTTGCTATATTTTTCCATCCCCCTTCGGGAAGAAACTCTCTTTGACTTTTGAGAAGATAGACCCAACTAGCCCTTGAATGATCATCCATTATGGTTCAAAAATATCGAAAACCT
>NW_013629774.1:0-472 GCF_000695525.1 Brassica oleracea var. oleracea
GATATTTTAAATCCTCAGAGTTAGAAGACTTACCTTGGCTTGATGGCCCTTCTTTCTTTGGGTTTAAAATCTCCTTGTCTGTTGGAATTAAATCATGGACAACTTTTGATCTCAACAAGGATGTGGAGATCGTGTCTTCCTGGACCTCAGGACCTGCCTTTACATCCTTGGACAAAGACAAGTGACTCATACCAGTGGGAGATGATTTATAAACACATTTATCAAGTATAGGACTTACCTTGGCCTTTTCTTGAAAAATCGGTTTGTCTGATTTTTCTTTGTGTCTGGCCAATGTGTCTTGGCTGACAAAGTTCTTCTTCTCCATGGCCTTTGGGACCTCATAAGGCTGGTATTGATCATATAAAACCGTGGACCTCTTGTTTGGCAGAATCTGGTCTTGGTGGATTAAGCTTCTATGGCTTTGCTGTGGCACCATTCTCTTTGCCTCTTTGGAACCATGAGTTGGATACCT
>NW_013629775.1:0-472 GCF_000695525.1 Brassica oleracea var. oleracea
AAGAGTATATTTTGGGAGCTGCCTTACTGGAAGGATCTTCTTTTACACCACAACTTGGATGTGATGCACATAAAGAAGAACTTTTTTGACAACATCATGAATACAATATTGAACGTCCCAGGAAAGACAGAAGATAACAAAAAGTCAATGATGGACTTACCTTCTATCTGCTGGAGAAGTGAGTTACATATCAAGAGCAATGGCAGAGTTCCTGTTCCCATCTTCCGGTTGTCATCAGCAGCGAAAACAACTTTGTTTGATTGGGTCTCATCAGAAGTTAAGTTCCCTGATGGTTATGTTTCAAATCTGTCAAGATGTGTTGAACGTGGTCAAAAGTTTTCCGGAATGAAGAGTCATGATTGTCATGTGTTTATGCAACGACTACTTCCATTCGCTTTTGCTGAGCTCCTTCCAACAAATGTGCGTGAAGCACTTGCAGGTAAATATTAATTTATAATATATTACATATGTT
>NW_013629776.1:0-472 GCF_000695525.1 Brassica oleracea var. oleracea
ATTTGTATTTCTAAAGCACATAAATAAAAATTATTAGAATATTATTCGTATTAAAAGGAACCGTTTACATTAATCATGCAAGCAAATACAAGGAGAAGCGATGTAAAGAAAATTAAACCGATATTCATCTTAAATTCACTCGGAGTAAATTCTCCAACGAATAAACCATAAATAGAAACACAAATAAAAATGGCACATAAAAACAAAAGTGCGCGAATCATCTTTCTTGAAATGAAAAATTGGAGGAGAGCGATTTGAAATTTTTGAGAGAAGATGAAATGTTTTGGATGATGAAATGGAGTGAAAATGAGTTGTATTTATAGATAAAAAACACTGTTCATAACCGTTGGAGAAAGGGGAAATTTTTGAAAAAAATTCTTTGTGACCGTTGGGGTTAAATCGAGTGCACCAAAAATTAATCTGAAAATATCGTATTAAACGGTCAATCAAAACTATAAAATTTCATAAAAGT
>NW_013629777.1:0-472 GCF_000695525.1 Brassica oleracea var. oleracea
TACAAAATTTAGTGTTTAACCTCAGCATTTCCTACTCCATTTCACTTTTCACTTTAAAATAGAGTTTGAAATTATAAATGCTCAAACCTTATTCTATTTTTCACTTTATAATAATATAAAAATAGGTTTACTTCAAAAAGGGAATAATACATTTTTTTATTGCTCTATTATTTACTCTAAAATGGAGTAGAGTTAAAAAAATATATACTCTATTATAGAATTATTCTTTTAAGAAAATATAATTAAGTTTTATTTTGAAAATGGTCTAAGACCCTAACAACTTAGCAGGACACTGATTATCTTGGTCATATAATCTGGTTTTTTTAATTTAATTAGATTAATACAAACATAAAATTTCAAAATTTTATTTACTTTACACACAAATAACTCAAAAGAAAAATAGTTTGCAGTACTAATATGCAACTACTATAATTATGCCGATAGATTTTGAATCTTTGATTTGGATTATTGA
>NW_013629778.1:0-472 GCF_000695525.1 Brassica oleracea var. oleracea
CTTAGAGTTCGTAGAAAAAGCAGAGCCAAAATCAATCAGCAAGACACCTTGGCAGAGACAACACCAAGATTGGAAGGAGTTGAAAAAGAGGCAAAGCATCTATCCTCGAATTATTGGAGAAGGCCACATGCAGGAACTACTTCTAATGCTCTGGAACTTATTATGAGCCACGAGTTCAACCGCAATAAACTATCAAAGGGAGCCGAAACAACTTTAACATTCGAACACCCGTGGCCAGATGCAAGAAAGGCAAAAGCTCCTTTTTCCTTTAGAACGAGCCAGAGACTCCATAAATAAAGAGTACACTGAAGAATCTGTTCTCAAGCATGCAAACTAAGGAAAAGCGAACTCTCCAAGTAAGGTGAATTCACCACCAGAAGCAAAAAACAAGACACACCAACAAACCAGAAAAGAGCTAAGCCAATAACCGGAGAAAAAAGAGTACCTTAGACAAGCACAAAAGGCAAAGGAA
>NW_013629779.1:0-472 GCF_000695525.1 Brassica oleracea var. oleracea
TAATCCGATAGGTTGATAGATTGATTGCGGTTTACTTGTTTAAAATCCGAATGAACTGATTGAATGATTCTTGAGGTTTAATATCATCTGCTAGGATTGATAGTTTTGTAATCTGATCTGTTTTAAATAGAAACTCTAAATAATCCGTATGATAGGTTATATTGATCTGATTTGGATGTCTTTGAGAATTGAGAATCCGTATTCTGGGTTGATAGATTCATGATAAAATCTAATGTCTTGAGGTTTAAGATTGTATGCTAAGTTCGATTAAATTGATTGATCTTATTATATATTTTTGAGGTTTGATAAATTCGGATACTAGATAAATTATTTACACATAGTTTATGCTAAATACCAATCAGCCTTGAAACTGATTCATTGAAATTCATGCTTGAAAACTATATTATAGTATTGCTAAAATCAGGCTTAAAACTGATTCATTGAAATTCATGCTTGAAATCTATATTCTAGT
>NW_013629780.1:0-472 GCF_000695525.1 Brassica oleracea var. oleracea
TTTTTTAACTAACTAACTACTCTAGGGTCGAAATAGAGAGAGGAAATATGATAAATGAATCTACACAAGGCGTTACCTTCCAGAATTTTCTGAAGAATCCGATCACATGTATACCAAGCCCCAAGACAAGAGATTATGTCAGGTTTAGTATTGGAGGTCAGCTTTGGTTCCTTCAAACAATCAAGGCAAGTGTGTATAGTTGACAGGTTGATCTACTTTAGCATCTTTAGTACTATCTGCAATCAGTAAATCTAGAATGGTGCTAAAGAGTGGTTAGACATTCAAGTATAAATCAATAATAATATCATAGTCCCTTTCACATAGCTAAGCATAATTTATTAAAAAAAAATTTATAAGAATCAGAATAAATAATATCAGTAAACCTCCCCCCCAGACTTATATTACACTGTCCCAGTGTAATACAATCGGAGTTATGGTGGAAACTAAATCATAAGTACTCAATGTAACAAGT
>NW_013629781.1:0-472 GCF_000695525.1 Brassica oleracea var. oleracea
TTTTTGCAAGGACATCAACAACTGGATGTACCAGCGATTTCGTTCTCACGACGATTCGGCTCACACACCCTTCTTAAACTCCATTGTCGGTTGACTTGGTAAGATACCGGAGAAGAAGATGAACCTTAGATATCAAAGAGCCGCAGAAGCCTAGACTCGACGCCGGAGGAACACTTGCCGGACATCAGGTCGGAGAAAAAAAAAACTCAATTAGCCATAAGAACGCTTATTAGTATGCTATAAGAGACGAAGAGAAGATGAGATCAAGAAGAGGAATACTCACATCTATTTATACCCAACACACACCGCCTCTCAGATGAATCAATGGGATTAAACGCAATCCCATAACTCCAACTGTTTCAGATTGTGAGAAGAAACTCAGACGTCACCGATGGCCGTCGAAGAAGGGAGACACGACATCCATCTCCTCGAGTCTTTCGAATTAGGGTTAGGGATGGAGCTATCTAATCGG
>NW_013629782.1:0-472 GCF_000695525.1 Brassica oleracea var. oleracea
TGTCTCTATACTTCTATGGAAACTATTCTATTCAAACATTCAGATTTACGAATTCATAGAGAACGGAAAGATGGAGTCTGGAAGATGGCAGATAAGGTAAATCATAACTTGAATTATACTTCACGTGAATTGTTTGATATACATACATTTTAGTTTCAGGAATGGTTTCCAGAAATTCCGATTGCAACAAATTTGATAATATTTTGCTTGGTGTCTATTGTTTGATTAAAGGTGAAGCCTGATAAGAAAAGGAAAGCTGCTGCCTCATCACAAAATTCAGGAATGGATAATGTTTTCCTAAGAAGGAGCGAGAGGGTGCCTAAACGATCTAGAGACACAAAAACTCCATTCAAGTCTGAAAGAAATCCGGCTTTAACTGTAATACATGAGATTATACCTGCAGTTGATCCGTTTTCAACTCCTGTGGAACATAAGCTTTCAAGGCTTCAAAATTGGATGACATTAAAGCCCG
>NW_013629783.1:0-472 GCF_000695525.1 Brassica oleracea var. oleracea
AGTTTACAGAACATTATAGGTGATGAATTTAATTTATTAAATTTGTTAATTACTTAAGACTAAGTTTTTTAAAAAAAACATAATGAGTTATAAATATCAATGCTGGATTGGTGAGTATAACATGAAGACAAAAATATAAATATTTCATTTTCAAGATAAGAAATTCAGCTTTTATTCAGTTACTCAATATATAATATCTTAAATTATTTTTTAAAAAATATACATAATTTATATATATAGATTAATCTTCCAAACTTAAACTATTATATTATATATGAATAATGTTTTTAAATAAAAATAATTTCTGATTTAAAAAAAATGAAAACAACAAATGGTTATTTTCAGATAATGGATGTAATTTACATTATACTATCATTTAACAAGTATTAGATAAGTTTTGATATATCATTATTTTCTATTTCCATAAAAAAAATTGTTAAACATCAATATCATCTAGGTTAAGTATACTAAC
>NW_013629784.1:0-161 GCF_000695525.1 Brassica oleracea var. oleracea
AACTCCTATGAGATTTATTCAAATTACGGGTGATTCTCCACTACTTTATGTATCCAAATCATGCTTTGTACATCACGATTCATCCTGGTTTGATTAGAATGTCGAAGAAGTTGTCATATTCCCAAACAGGGAAACTGGGATCACCTTATTTGAAAGTGAGA
>NW_013629784.1:333-472 GCF_000695525.1 Brassica oleracea var. oleracea
ATTTATTCAACTTCCTGGTGATTCTACACTACTTTATGTATCCAAATGAAGGTTCTAACCTCGCGATTCATCCTGGTTTGATTAGAAAGACTAAGAAGTTGTCATATTCCCAAACAGGGAAACTAGGATCACCTTATTT
>NW_013629785.1:0-472 GCF_000695525.1 Brassica oleracea var. oleracea
AACCCTTGTAGTTCAACCCACAAATGTTGTAGCTTCTTCACATGGTTGTTAAACCCTTCTCTTCCTGGTTTATCTTCACTAATCACCTTCTTGACTTCATACACTCTCCTAAGACTGATCTTGTTCTCATAAACATCTTCAATCTTCTCAAGCAGTGTACTTTCTTCAAGACTAAAGCAATCTCCACTTGTTTCTCTTGCTGTCTGATCTTTCTCAGCAGCTTTACCCTTCAAAGACTCTTCCTTCTCATGGTTTTTCCAAACTCCACACCTGTTCAGAGTTGTTTTCATCTGTGAGAACCACCCCCACTCATTCCCTCTCTCTTTCTTCTCTTCACGCCTTGTTGTACCAGATTGAAGCAGCTCCATCTTCTTTAGCCTAGATCTTCACTCCAATGCTTCTAATCTCACACGCCAAGCTTAACTACAAGCTAGACCCCTCTTCTGACCTTGTCAAACACCTAAAGAGACTC
>NW_013629786.1:0-472 GCF_000695525.1 Brassica oleracea var. oleracea
GTCGAGAATAATGCCTAAGAGTTTCTAAGTGCCGAGAGTTCTGAGTCTAAAAAGTTGTCCCACTTGCCTCTCGCCTAGGACTCCTTATATACTCGCTCCTAGGTCGGTTTACGCTTTTTCCCTTCTGCCCTTAAGCCGTCATAGCGTAAAAATGGAGATATTCCATTTTTCCCGATCTTAGTAATTATCTTCAAAATTTCGTATTTATCTGCGGAAACTTGACATTTATCTTTCCTTGCGAACCAAGCTTAAACCGTCCCACGGTTTACAGGCTGCTGGTTAAGAAATCGGAAGGTGGGCTTCGAGTCATGTCTTAGGTCCCTTTGGGCCGTCTTTCGACTTGAAGCGTTTATTATGACTTATTTCGATAAAAACGAACTTTCCTCGGTTTTTATCGTAAAGTTTGATTGATGACTTCGAAATGGGGAAAACATGAAATGGGTTCGCTATGGTCTTCGGGAGACAGCATCGA
>NW_013629787.1:0-472 GCF_000695525.1 Brassica oleracea var. oleracea
AATTACGTTTTAGATCTACTATATGAGAAGACTTCGTGGAAGTCTTCTAGAAGTCTTACGGAACCTCAAAAGACTTTACGGGGTTATATCCGTCAAAACGAATTCTTTTTTTTTTTGTTTGGTCTTAAGGGGCTGATTGTAATTTCACTAGCTTTTTCGGTTACTTTTGCATTTGATTCAAGTTTGGGTATACTTTTGGAGTTAAAATCAAGTTTTGAGTCATATTTGGCAAATTTGTTTTTTTTAAATACACAGTGTGCCATTTTATTATGTTGTGACAAAATACGTGATTACAAGGATGCCATTACTTTTTAATTCAACGTCATAAAAACCCGGCGCCACGTAGGAAATCGCTGACGTGTATTAATGAACTCAGCCATAAAACGCTACGACGGTATTGACGACTGAGTTATGGTACATTGCCTCTGATTTAAACAACACAACATATATGATGACTTTCGTGTATAAATCA
>NW_013629788.1:0-472 GCF_000695525.1 Brassica oleracea var. oleracea
TTTAGATGTAATTGTATATTTACGTATGCTAGGTACAAGTTGCATTTAGTAGTACTAGATAATACAGGTCACACCAAGTTGTTGGTGCTAGATAATATTGCCCTATGGCCCCTACTTCAATTTGTATAGTAATGTTTGTTTTGTTTATATTCAATTTAGTCCGTATAACTACCTGACGAGCCGTTCGATCGCTGACTCTGTTTATTTTGATTATAATATGGAACTTACATCTGAGAAGATTAATAGAGTGACATGATGATGTTTATAAATATTTTTATAATATGAAGTTTACAACTGGCGGAGTTGGAAATTCATTGTCAAGGAATATACTTCTGGAATGTTCGACTTATGGAGTAGTATTAAGATTAAGAGATTACAAACAGAATAATAATAAAAGATTACAAACGAACAAAACTTTAAAGCCATAAATTTTTAAGAATATTAAAAAGAATATATTTGACATAAGTTTAAT
>NW_013629789.1:0-472 GCF_000695525.1 Brassica oleracea var. oleracea
ATTATATATGCTGATCAAAGTGACGATTCTCCCAGTGCAAAAAAAAAGGGGTGATAATTTTGCAACTTGGTTCAGCTTTTGCATTATCATTTGATCCTTTTTCTGATATATAAACCTGAATAACTGGAGAGAGCAATTTAGTGGTCTTGACTCCATCAATCTTTGTATAAATTTTGTTAAATAAAGTAATATATAGAGAGAGAAAGAGAGTAAGTAAAAATTTGTCTTCCAGATTGCTGGGTGTTTTTGTTGCATCTCCTTAAAATAAAGGTGGGAAGGTTCGCCTCCAACATGTTTCTCTATCTATGAAGTTTCATTTTTTAAACCTCTAAATTTAAAGTTTTGAAGTTTCTTTTTGAAAAGCAAAAAACTCTATATTTGAAGTTATAAAGTTTCTTTTGGAAATGTTCTAAATGTTTATATGGTTTTTTTTTGTCAACGTTTATATAGTTTATTATTAGTTACATAAATT
>NW_013629790.1:0-188 GCF_000695525.1 Brassica oleracea var. oleracea
TCACTGGTATGGCCGTTTATAAAGATTTATCTTGCTGCCTTTGTAATGAATCAGTATTATATGTTTGTATACTATTTAAATAGTGTATTTTTTTAGTTACTACTTGGTTGTACGTGTCTCTGATGACTCAAAGGGAGAAGTCAAGTTTTTGCTTTTCAACAATATTGCGGAGAGGCTCATTAGGAGAC
>NW_013629790.1:229-472 GCF_000695525.1 Brassica oleracea var. oleracea
TAGGGGAACTAAGGAAATTGCATTTATATATATTCTTTGAAAGATGTATTATTGTTTTACAGGAAAATCCACATTTTCTACCTCAGTCTCTAACTGATTTGATTGGGAGAAAACTTCTATTTAAGATTACTATTGCAAGTAATGGTCAACAAGAACATAATGCAACATATGTTCTTGATTTAGTGATTGACAATGAAGAAATAATTCAACACTTCGATCCACATGTAACAATCATAATAGTGA
>NW_013629791.1:0-472 GCF_000695525.1 Brassica oleracea var. oleracea
CATGGTCATAGACCATAGTAGTACACGAATTTGTAGTATTGATCATGGATCACGGGTTTACCCTCCCTCCCCTTCATGAACATACTATAATTTCGTGATGCTTAGGACAATAAAGCCTCATGAGTTTCCCTTGTGTACATGTTACACAACGTGAGATCTTATGAGATAACTCTGTGTGCCTATTCAATATCAATTTTTGCATCAAGTTTAGACCATGATGGCTAATCCGGTCATGTCATATAGTGTATAATTTTCGTGGGGTATACCAATCTGGTTACCATGGCTTTTGCCTTTATCATACTGATCTTTGCATAGTCTAGATCAGTAGAGAATGCAGGTATAGTTTCGATCGCTCTTTGTTTCCTTTGCCCATTGTTTTTATATGGAAACCATTATCATATATCTTATAAACTCAATGGGCTTTTATGGGTGGATATAGAGCATTAGGTCTTTTATGCGTGCTCTTTTTAGG
>NW_013629792.1:0-472 GCF_000695525.1 Brassica oleracea var. oleracea
TAAGACATTTGGATGTGCTGTCTATGTAATAATTGCTCCACCACAGAGAACTAAGATGAGACCTCAAAAGGAGGATAAGGATATATGTTTGATATGATTCTCCCACAATAATAAAGTACTTTGAGCCAACTATGGGTGATTATATTTGAGGCCAGGTACACAGATTATTTTAAGACCAGGAGGAGAAAAACTAATAAAGCTGGTAAAAGAATGGTAAAAGAAATAGAATGGAATCAACCATCAATGTCTTGGCAAGATCCTCGGACTAAAGAATGTGAAATAGACGTCCAAAGATTATACATTTACAAAGCTAGCTAATCAAATGTCAGACACATTTGCTGATCCGAAAAAGAATGACTAAGTCATATATAAACCAGCTTGTAAGGCACCAACGAATTTGATGTCCAAGAAGAGACACAGACAACTTGCTATAGAGTCTAGACAACGTATGAAACGTGGTAGACCAAATAGG
>NW_013629793.1:0-472 GCF_000695525.1 Brassica oleracea var. oleracea
CAAGGCTGGTTGGAAGATCAGTATCAAAGAAACTTATATTCACAGGTAGAGATGTCAAATGGGCGGGTTTGGGTGTGTCCGAATGGGCTTCAGTTTTTTCCTGGACACTTTTGGTCGAAGCCCAAATAGAACCATGTCCAAATGAGACCATAACCAAATAGGACCATGATTTGTTGGGTTATCCATGGACGACCCATGTGCCCACTTAATGTAAACAATATATTCCAGTTCTAAAAATGCAAAAATTCTTAAGTTTTTCAATTTTAAAGATGTCATATACAGTTCAAAAGATTTATAAATATGATATACTTGTGTTTTCAACTTCATGTTTCAAAGTTATAAAAAACACAAGATAAATTCAAAAGATAAGTTGTCATTTGTCAATCAAATGCAATAGGGAAGGGGAGGTGCAACAACAACAACAACAACAACAATAGGAGCTTCAAACTAGATGATTTTCCACCACCTAACC
>NW_013629794.1:0-472 GCF_000695525.1 Brassica oleracea var. oleracea
ACCATGAGGAAACCAAAGTCAAAGAAGAAGGTCTTAGTGGAGGACGAGGAAACGCCACCACAATACGAAGTCGGAGGTATTTCACTCTACCTGCTGCTCTCGTTTTTTCCAAAATCCCAGAATCTGATTTGTTTTATATATGTAGATCCATCTCCACCGGACCTCCGTCTACCTCTTCGACTTTTCGCGAGGGACCGGGTCACCGGTTCCCCACCAGGCGTCATAACATCTATTCCTCTCCGGATCTACTCCCTTTTATTCGCAACGTCCTTCGCGACACGCCGGAATTTGAAACCATCCGTAGGTCCTGTTTCGGGAAACTCTTCGACCTCCCTGCTCGTCAATGCCCTGTGTCGTGTAAGCTGATCCACGCGTTTCTTACTCGTCAGCTTGTTTGTCTTCCAAAGAACACGCTTTGGTCCGCTTTTGGTGGTTTTCCTTTCCGATATGGTCTTGAGGAATTTGGCACTGT
>NW_013629795.1:0-260 GCF_000695525.1 Brassica oleracea var. oleracea
CGATCAAAGAGCAACAATGGTCAAATTTCTCCGGCGGACCTCTCCATAGATCTTGGATACATCAAGTTAATTAAAAAATAATAATAATAATAGACTTTTTCTTGGGTTCACCCCTAGGGTGAACCTTTAGGTTCACCAACCAATAGAAAGTTGTCATTTTAGATCTAGTATCTTTTAATTAAGGAAACAAAATAACTTGCCAAATTATATTATGCTTTTAAAATAAAAAATAAAAAATTAAATAAATAAAAATAACAATA
>NW_013629795.1:295-472 GCF_000695525.1 Brassica oleracea var. oleracea
GTTTAGTGTTTAAGATTTATAATTTAGAATTTATCCAAATGTTTAGTGTTTTTCCAAGGGTTTAGGGTTTACCCAAGGTTTTAGGGTTTACCCAAAGGTTTAAGGTTTTCCCAAGGGTTTAGGGTTTAGAATTAGAGTTTAGGGTTTAGTGTTTTGTTGACAACATGTTTAGTGTTT
>NW_013629796.1:0-472 GCF_000695525.1 Brassica oleracea var. oleracea
GTCCCTTTGGGCCGTCTTCCGACTCGACACGTTTACTACGATTTCTTTTGACAATGAACGAATTTTCCGCAGTTTCTAATTCCGCAAAGTTTGATCAATGAGTTAGAATAGCGGAAAACATGGACTGAGCCTGCTACGGTCTTCGGGAGATAGCATTTGAAGGTTAGGCGAGAATGCATGGACTGGTGTCGTATCGATGTTCGGAAGAGCTCGATCGCTGCGTAACGACCGAACTTTGGCTCGAGCCCGGTCGCTACGTAGCGACCGAGCGGGACGAGCGCTCTGTCGCTACGTAGCGACCGAGCGGGACGAGCGCTCGGTCACTATGTAGCGACCGAGCGGGGCGAGCGCTCGGTCGCTATGTAGCGAACGAGCTTTGAATTAAGTTCGGTCGCTACGTAGCGACCGAGCTTCGGCTCGAGCGTGGTCGCTACGCAGCGACCGAGCGGGACGAGCGCTCGGTCGCTACGTA
>NW_013629797.1:0-472 GCF_000695525.1 Brassica oleracea var. oleracea
ACAAACTTGAGGCCTCTGCTGAACAAAGGTTCGTTTGCTTTTCACTCTTATATGACTGTCGTTTAGAACATTTCTAGTACATCTTCTCTATACTTATCTATATAATAAATGGAATCTACTTCAAACCATTTTTTTACAAAAATAGTAATCTCTATTTTCTCTATATTTAAATAGCAAATAATATTTCTCTATATTCCATTTTAAATATAAAATATATTAATACACTATAATATATGTTAGAGATCTCTATTATAAAATTCTTTGTCTATATATAATATGAGATGGTCTTACATCTGTTCTTTGTTTTTATTCTTTTGGCCTCCAAGGATTCTTGTTATGTGTACCTAAGCTGCTTTTCGGTTCAATGGTTTTGTTAAATAAATATCCGGTTTATGATGGATCATTGATCCTATATGTCTTGACGGTTCTCGGATTTTTGTTTTCTTTTTTTTTTGGTTGTAGAGAGATCATG
>NW_013629798.1:0-472 GCF_000695525.1 Brassica oleracea var. oleracea
TCTTAGTTAAGAAAGTCGTTTCATTTATCGCTTTTATTATTCTGCAAATGCATTAGTATTAATCGTTAGTTTAGAAAACCTTTTAAATCATCAGATGCACTTAGATTAAGCAAGTACATGCACTCTCAGTGCTTGAAATCCCTTAGAATTGGTTCGACAATCTTTTATATTACATCATTTGTTTTACGAACCTTGAAAACTCCTAACATCAACAGTGTGAAAGAGATGACGACCTGGAGTTTACTTCATGAACTTCGTGACTCGTACACATGCCACCTGACATGTGTCGTGTGACACACTTCTCATATGAAAAAATGTAGGAAACTTGTTATATAATTTTGACCAAAATTTGAAAATGTAATTTTTTTTTCGTTTTGAGTGAAAATGGTTCAACTAATTTTGCGAGAAAATACTTCGGTTTTGCCAGAAAAATGTATTTTCGAAGGAATTGAGAAAATTCGTTTGGTGGAAA
>NW_013629799.1:0-154 GCF_000695525.1 Brassica oleracea var. oleracea
CGGCTTGGCCATCCCGGTACTAACATGATGCAAAAGTTGATGATGAATTCACAGGGGCACACGTTCAAAGGAGTTGTCCCATACAATCTCACATGTGCAGCATGTGCACAAGGGAAACTCATAACTAGGCCATCACCAGCCAAAGTTAATAAAG
>NW_013629799.1:274-472 GCF_000695525.1 Brassica oleracea var. oleracea
ACGAAATTTGGCATTTGCACGCCTGCTTGCTCAGATAATAAGACTGAGAGCACACTTTCCAGACTTTCCTTTAAAGACTATACGTCTAGACAATGCTGGTGAGTGTACGTCCCAGACATTTAATGACTACTGTATGTCCATGGGGGTAAGCGTAGAACACTCTGTGGCACATGTACATACGCAGAACGGCTTGGCCGA
>NW_013629800.1:0-170 GCF_000695525.1 Brassica oleracea var. oleracea
AAGGTTGTAGATCGGTGATATGTAAACATATGTTAAAGTAGCGTTGTATCTGTGGATTTCGCGAGAAACGTTTCTGCTGTGATTTTGATCCTAGGTGAAAGTTGCTTGGAGTTACTCATGGAGTGTTACCGAAGTTTATTTCATTACGATCTAGTCGCAGAACGTTTTTC
>NW_013629800.1:374-472 GCF_000695525.1 Brassica oleracea var. oleracea
CGAAGAAATTTTTAAACGAAACTGGCTTTCTAAAACTGGGAAGGGCTTCACTACTTTGGCTAATCGTCGAGTTTCAGTTTGATATTGGTATATGTTTT
>NW_013629801.1:0-472 GCF_000695525.1 Brassica oleracea var. oleracea
AATCGCGTCCCCTCGAAATGGGCAATCTTGTCTTAAGAAAGGTCTTCTAAAATACTAAGGAATGGAAAGCCGGCAAGCTTGGAGCCAACTGGGAAGGACCATACAAGATAGTCGAAGTCATCAAACCAGGAGTATACCGCCTCGAGACTTCAACAGACAAAGCAATACCGAGAGCTTGGAACTCCAAACATCTCCGCCTCTTCCATCCTTAGTCAAGACGAACGCCTTACCGAGTAAATGCGCCACTAAGGCCACTTTTACTCGCCTCTCGCTCAAAAAAAAAAAGGCGAAAGAACGACCAACGGTCACGCTCTCTCGCTCAAAAAAAAAAAAAAAAACCTAGAAAATGCGCAATGGCTTGATTCCCACAAAGGGATACATAGGCAGCCCAAAAGAAAAAGGGGTCCAGCCGAAATAAATAAAATAAAAACAAACCTCCTCCCCGAGGAATCGATCTCCGAAGCAGACGATC
>NW_013629802.1:0-472 GCF_000695525.1 Brassica oleracea var. oleracea
TGTTTGACTAATTATGTTTTTGTAGATTATTTTAGCATTGGTTGAACTTTTTATGATAAAAAAAATTGTTGGAAATTTCCCTCATGCTAATTGAAAATATTTTTATAGATTAATGGTGTTATAAATTAATAAAATATTACATTTCTAGCAGAACTTTACTTGAGTTTCATACCCTATGATATCAAATAAAGCGTAATCATTAATAATCTAGAAATTAAGATGAACCAAACTGGATACAAATATTTTTTGAAATTTTTTATTTTTCTTTGAACTACAAACTAAAGAAAGTAACTAACTTTTTAATCTTTTCCGTGTTGGCTGTATTGAATGCAAGTATATAATTCCTATCTAATCAAACATAGAAAATCATATATAATTACATAACATAATAGAACAAAACAATATATTAGCTTTATATTCCAGCGCAAAACAATCAAAGAATATGTCATCAAGCAAACAATTATGCACATCA
>NW_013629803.1:0-129 GCF_000695525.1 Brassica oleracea var. oleracea
TATACAAGTCAACGAAAACTCTCCTTGTGACAACATGTCCGGTTAGTTGTTGTCAATCGAAGGTCAGAGCGAGTGTGAAACATGGGACAAACACGTTTTGGGTAACAAAGTATGTGGAAAAACATACAT
>NW_013629803.1:165-472 GCF_000695525.1 Brassica oleracea var. oleracea
TGAAGTATGTTGGTAGGCTTTTCATTGATCGTGTTGGAATCATTGATGGGTTGAATCCGCAACATATCACTGATGCAATGAAGAACATGTTTGGCATGACGCTTGATTACACCACTTCATACAGAGCAGTTTTATATGCACAAACATTGGTGAGAGGATCAGCAGAAGATGGGTATTCGCGTCTGCCATCATATCTCGAGCAAATCTCCTTAGCAAATCCCGATTCTATCACGGCGGCTATAGAACTTGATTGTATCAATAGATTTAAGTATCTATTTCTCTCTTTTGGAGCTTCTATTAAAGGTTT
>NW_013629804.1:0-472 GCF_000695525.1 Brassica oleracea var. oleracea
ATTAAACTGTGACTTTGTATGATCCACCAAAGAGCGATGCAAGGCTTTGCCAACATGGTCTTGAAGGAAAAAAAGAAAATCAAAGAGAAACTGAAAGTTATCGTATAAGTCTCTCCCACCACTTCTCCAAAACTATTTGATTGCTGTGAAGAATGCTTCATGTTCTCTCTTTGACTCATTGCTTGAAGAATACATTGCTTCTTCTTTGCCTTTTCCTTTCGCAAAGGCTTTTGTTCTCTTAGATCATAATCATGTCATGTACATATTAGGGACTCACATTATCTATTAACTCAGAGAAACCTTTGTTGGTGACAAGCTTAATAAGATCTTAAGCTTGGCTTTCATTGACATTTATCTTTTTCCCTCGACTTCATGTTTGTTGTTATATTTGGATATATGCTGTTGAAAAATATCGTGGAAACACGGATCTGAGACGCCACTTTGTGTTCTTCTTCGTACAGGCTGTACGTTG
>NW_013629805.1:0-471 GCF_000695525.1 Brassica oleracea var. oleracea
TACAAGCACCTGATCGTTCTGTCATGGAATATATGTACATATCGTTATCATGGATAAACTCAAGTTTCTTACGTAAAAACAAATGTGTACACTAACACGTAATATATAATAAATGTGATAATTGAGAAGAGTTATGGCGGACCAAATATCACATGTGTACATTAACACATTCAAATTGAGGATTTGGGTGTTTTGGAAAGCTTTGTTATGGTGTACATTAACACGTGTATACATGTGACTTGGATTGTGCACATGTGTACAATCATGTATATGTACAACTAGGAATGTGTACATATGTGATGTGTACACAATACTAGATGAATGTTTTGACATGTATATGTTGTGGTTTGTTGATGTAGGAGGCATGAGCCGGTAATACAAGAATGTCAAATGAAGAAGTTGTGTGTTTCAAGCTTGAATTGAAGCTATTTTAAATGTCAGCGACTTATCACTAGTGTATGACACTAAGAT
>NW_013629806.1:0-471 GCF_000695525.1 Brassica oleracea var. oleracea
ACATTCTCCTGAAACTCTGAGGGTTAGAAAAGCATAAGTTGATGAAGACTAAGAAGAAGCAGACGAATAGTAGTATCATCTCTGTCAAAGAGATAACAAAGTCCTCTTTCGAAATCGCCCTAAGGAAGAAACCTGCCGCTGCCACCATAACCGTAGAAGATAACGACAATGGAGGAAGAATCAATTCGTCTTCGTGGGTCAAATCTCTCTTACTCGGAAGAGGAGCGTACGGTTCGGTTTATCTAGCTAAGAGCAAGAGCGAGAAACACCAAACAGGAGTAAGAGCCATCAAAACTGCAGAGATTTCACACGCTTCAAGCCTCATGGACGAAGGCAGGTTTCTTATCCGTTTACAATCCCCTTTCATTGTCCGTTGCTACGGCGTTGAGATTGCACGCGAGGAGGAGGACGATCAATGCATGCTATACAATCTGATTCTCGAGTATTGCTCTGGCAAAACCATTGCCGACT
>NW_013629807.1:0-471 GCF_000695525.1 Brassica oleracea var. oleracea
GCTGACTCTCACAGCTGCTTTGTTATCAATTAATTAGGTAACTAAACCTAAAAATATAGAGCTGTAAAAGCTCAAAACTTTGAATATAAACAGTTGGAGTAATGTTTGGTTACAAACTAACCTGGTGCAGGAGGGAATAGGTGGCATAAGTGTGGCGGTGTTCATCCTCCAAAAAGAAATAGAGAACCCAAGTCTCATTTTACATAAATATTGTTTACTATGAGTGAATGGTTGAGTGGTGGGGATTTGGGTTTAGTAGGCTACACATCTCAAATTCAATATTTAGTTTAAACGAAATCAGTTATCGAAGGATGTGGTTTACATTTTTCTGAAAAGTTGGTTTGTTATTGATTTTTTATATAAGGTTTCCCTTTAAATAAAATATTTTATTAAATTAAAAATTTAAGATGAATATAAGTAATACAGTGTTATTTTATTAATCGTTTGTAAAGCTCTTTCAAAGTTATGTAA
>NW_013629808.1:0-471 GCF_000695525.1 Brassica oleracea var. oleracea
GGGTAAAAAGGAATTAAACCGATAACGTATCGAACCTAACAGTCGGTTATTTCTTAACCGGTCTGGTTCCCTCTGTCGCTATCAAAACTGACGTGTTTGTTTCATCTCCATATGTTTTCAGTATCGCCCAACGATGTGGACCTTTGAGAGCCACATGTTTCCTTTTAAAATTCGATTAGCTTAGATCTTCAAATTCATTTTGATCCTTTCTTTCTCAAATTCAATGT
The DNA here is from genome assembly GCF_000695525.1 of Brassica oleracea var. oleracea. Lineage (NCBI taxonomy): Eukaryota > Viridiplantae > Streptophyta > Magnoliopsida > Brassicales > Brassicaceae > Brassica > Brassica oleracea. The sequence goes on from NW_013629808.1 coordinate 228, forward strand.
CGTCAAGTGAGATTTCGTCTTACGCTTCAGTAGTTGCTAACTCCAACGAGGAAGCTCCATTGTGTCACTGTTCACAACGGACGCACAAGTGCATTTCCTGGTCCGATGACAACCCAGGAAGACGCTATTTCAATTGCGAGGACCATGGGTTTGTAGTTTGGTATGATAAGGCACCGCCTTGTCTGTGGCAAAAGCAAAGTCTTATTGAATCTCGTGACAAGATCAGGCGCCAAACCAATGAAAT
>NW_013629809.1:0-471 GCF_000695525.1 Brassica oleracea var. oleracea
AACTCATTGATAACAACCATCTCATTCACTGCTCTCCTAAATCCCAACGGATCAAACCTGATAGCCTGCATATCACCGTTATTGTCCATACCCAACCCCTTCTGACTATCAGTTTCATTAAAAGCCCTAAATTGCTTACAGCGACCAATGTGAGCTTTCATTGAACTAGTTCCCACCAATTTTGAGTCACAGCTCATTTCTATCCCACAGTAGCGGCAACTACTCTTTCCGACAGGGTCTTCCAATTCAATGAAGTGTTTCCATACATCAGCTCTTTTGGGAAACTTCTTCTTTGGCTTTGGTGGTAAATCAGAAGCGCTTGACCTCTGTGTCTTCGTTCTTTTGTTTCCTGCGGCAGGTGGTCCTTCAACTCCCACTTCGGCTTCCATATCGATGTTCTCTCCAGCAGACATCTAAAAAAGTACAAAAAATCAATTAGCTAAGAAGATTACAAAACAAAGTAAGATGGAA
>NW_013629810.1:0-471 GCF_000695525.1 Brassica oleracea var. oleracea
TCAACACTTCGTATTCATAAAGGTTAAATTCTTATAGTTATTTTTTAGATAAAGCTATTATGTTATGCATATCTCTGAAATCTAGATTTTTCATAAGATTAGATTTATATACCAACTCGTTTATTTGCAGCTCGCAACTAAACATCTGATTTCTTCTGCAAGATCATGAATTTTCATACCTAAACATAAATCAAATATCTCAAATTAATATTTTTTTCGTATTCACAATTACAATATATACTTATATTGTTATAAAATATGACCATAATCGAATTATATATAGCTAATTTACTTACAGTTTCATTAGCAAGAACACATTCAAGACATTCTCCGCCATAAGTTGTATTTTTGTTTCCACGTGTGAAGCAACTTCACAAATCACATGTACTCACCAACCTATCTTGAAGGGGTTTCACGTCCTTGAGAAGAATAAAATTTATGTTGGTGGTCATGGTTTTTTCTTTGCGTGTT
>NW_013629811.1:0-471 GCF_000695525.1 Brassica oleracea var. oleracea
TTCTGATCTCTCCGACGAGAGGAAGCACATCTTTGGGGGAGACGCGAGTTTTGGATGGATCGATGAAGGTTTGTGTAGAAGGAGTTTCGGTGGACGATGGATCTACGGAGAAATCACCGACGATCTCGAATCTGGGGGTAGCAAATCGGGGGATCTCTCCGGAGAAGGTGATTGAGAATGGGGTTAAGGAGAAAACGCAGGTGGTTTCAAATCTGGAGGTATCAAAAGAGGGATCGAAGAACTCGTGGGTTGGAGTGGTTCAAGGGCAAAAGGTTCTGAAGAAATATGATGTAGAAATACAGATGCAGGATGGTATTGGATCAGTAATGGTACCAGAGGAGATTACAAAGGGTGTAGCACCGCTATGGGATGATTTCTTGATTGGGAAATTTCTTGATGTAGCGCCGCATATAGCAAAGGTTCATGCCATTGTAAACAAGATATGGACGCTCAATGACAAAGCTCAGAGGG
>NW_013629812.1:0-471 GCF_000695525.1 Brassica oleracea var. oleracea
ATTTGATGACTGCTAGAACAATTGCCATGAGCTCCCTCTCGTAGATAGGTTTGAGCTGTTCACGGGGAGTGAGACTGTGACTGAAATATGCCACAGGGCGTTTGTTCTGCAGGAGGACAGCGCCCAAGCCAAAACCCGAAGCATCCGTCTCCACCACGAACAACTGAGTGAAGTCTGGCAATGTGAGTACCGGTGTAGTCATCATCGCGTGCTTGAGAGCTGCAAAAGCTTCCTCAGCCTTAACTGACCAACAGAACTGATCTTTACGTAGTAAGGAAGTCAGAGGTCATGCCAAGATCCCATAGTCTTTAACAAAATGGCGGTAATAGCCCGTGAGGCCAAGGAACCCGCACAGATCTTTGACTGATCATGGAATAGGCCATTTGCGCATGGCGTCAGTCTTGGCAGGGTCCGTTGACACGCCTTCAGCCGAGATGATGTGGCCCAAGTAATCAACCTGCACTTGGCCAA
>NW_013629813.1:0-471 GCF_000695525.1 Brassica oleracea var. oleracea
TTCTCAATGGACCATCACAATCTTCTTTAGTCAAATCAGTAACCAGATATCTAACTAACTCTAGCATTTCATCTTTAAACTTGGCAAGCACAGACTGAACAAGTCCAACCATAGACCCCTCTATTGCGTCAACCCTCCTACAAGCCTCCACGATGTTCCCGTCCACTGTTTGCAACTCCGGTTTAATTTTTTCAATTACTACGGAAGCAATGTAACTTGGGTCTGTTGAGGACGTTGCTAGAGAGTGTTTCTTGGATTTCTTCCCCTTTGAGTTAACATTTTCACATTCTCTCATGCGCTCTACTTCTAACTTAGTTAACCCCCCAACAAACATGGAACTCGTAAATTGAAAGTTAGTGTTGATGAGCGATACCATGTTGTCAACCTTCTCATCTTCTTCATCGTCAGACCATACTAAATTTGACTCATCAACGGGTCTCAAAGGGTCTTGATCAATTATGCTTCTTACAA
>NW_013629814.1:0-471 GCF_000695525.1 Brassica oleracea var. oleracea
CTCCGCCGTCCTCTAGCAGAGATCGACCACCTTCTTCTGATGACCCACCAGAGCTTCAGTTTCTACATCGAGGAACACCGCTTCAGAGACCTAAGCGCCACAGAGAAACAAGGGTTGTGCCTCCGGCGAGCTGTACCTTCCGTCATGAAGCACATAATCCGACGAAAGAAGAGAAAAGGGGGGGAGGGAGCGTCCTAAGGACCCGACAGAACGCCGGAAGTCGGAGCTCCTCCCATGCGAGATCTACTTTTTTGAGAGAGTTTGAGATAAGCGCGTCTACGTCTACGTCACTCGCCACTCAAAGGCTTTAAGTAATAAATCTAATAAAACTATATTATTATTTTTAAAACATAAAAATATAAAGAGAACTTTGATGACTAAAAAACTTAATATAAAACATTTTAATACTATCTAATTTCAAGTATGTATATAATATATATATATATATATATATATATATATATATATATA
>NW_013629815.1:0-471 GCF_000695525.1 Brassica oleracea var. oleracea
CTTCCATTGACCTTGAACCTGATTTTTCCCCATCCTTGTCTCACGTGTGCCGTGTCATGGTAAGTGACCACAAGAGAAGATAGGAACTGACAAGTGACATCCTTGTAGAAAGGATAAGCCATGGTGAGGAGTTTTGGCATCTTCAAATTTCTCAGCATCGTCTCAATATCAGACTCTAGACCCAACTCCTTCAGCAAACCGAGGTCGGCAAACCTGGTTGGAGCCCAAGTGACTCCATTCTTCAAATGGTCATATAGCTCCTCCACAGATGGAGTTTTCGCTCTGTCTCGATCAACAGCAACCCCTTTGCCCTTTGACATCTTGGCTTTCTTCGTAGGTGCCGGCTCATCTTCACTCTCAGTTTCACCTTCCTCATGGGTGGAAACTGGTACGTTTTTTCCTGCCCTCTTCTCGTGTTCTTTCAATTTCTTTGCAGCCAACGTCTGCTGTCTCACAGTCCTCTGCGTCCCT
>NW_013629816.1:0-471 GCF_000695525.1 Brassica oleracea var. oleracea
TGATATCTTGCATATTTCTATTGTTTTATCCATTCACTCATGTGCATGTTGATCATATAGATTAGGATTTAGTCATGTTTAGGTTGCATTTTGCATACATGAGTCCTTATCAGGTATTGGAGTACCACATGGAGTTCTGGGTGACATTTGGGTGCATTTGGAGTTCAAAAGAAGTGTTTAAAGTGATCATTGGGCGAGCAGCGCATGGGAGCGACCAGTCCGGAGCGACACCATCAAGTCGCTCTGATCTCCCTATCGGAGCGACCTTACCAGAGCGACAGGGAGGAGTCGCTCGCATTTTCATCACTCGGAGACGCGAGAACGAGTCCGGAGCGACCAGTCCGGAGCGACACCATCAAGTCGCTCTGATCTCCCTATCAGAGCGACCTTACCAGAGCGACAGTGAAGAGTTGCTCGCGTTTTCATCACCCGGAGACGCGAGAACGAGTCTGGAGCGACCTCTCGCAGCGA
>NW_013629817.1:0-471 GCF_000695525.1 Brassica oleracea var. oleracea
AAAAGACTTGGTGAATGTATCATAGAAGGCAATAATGCCAATGAGAATGATTGATACCGGGCAATATTAATTATTAGCCATCATCTTATTAAGAGTCTCAAAGATCAGTATCTGACTATAGAGAATCTTCTAGACCTTTGGACAGAGTTAAAAATCGAGATATGATCACCAAAGAACGGTGTTATTATCAAAGTTCCTATTTGATTGGAGGAATCCCAGAATCCAGGACTATAAGTCTGTGGATGAGTCTATTGCTTGCTGGGCAAAATAATGGATTACTGATGAGAAACAGTAAATTGAGACCTCCTGGATTAACCCCATTACCTGATAACAATAAGGCCGCAGAAAAAAAAAAGTAACCACATCCAAAATGATAGACCACACGGTCATGGTCGTGGAGGGTGGAGAGGACGTGGCCATGGCCACTATAACACATTCGGCCGTGAGAATCACTATGGCAGAGGCCGTGGG
>NW_013629818.1:0-471 GCF_000695525.1 Brassica oleracea var. oleracea
AATATTTTTTACAGTCACCGACAAACAGGCCGGCTACACTTGCAATGGTGTGTACGGCAGCCCCACTGTGTATAAACACATATCCTATCTGAGATCTATCATTGTGTGGGTCAGATAAGTATCCGGCCAAGCTATCTCCTGGTCGGCTGATATAGAAAATAAAGTTTCTGCTACCATTTTTTTTAACTGTTTTAGTTTTAACTTTAAAAACTAAATTAAACTTGATTAATAATTTTTATGGTTGTAGATATAAATTAAATCAAGTACACTTGTTACATCCAACTTGTTACATCCAACCAACCATTTTCAATATCTTTTGTCAATTTCCCAGAGATTTTTTAAAGTGTAAAAAGAATTTTGACACATGGACACATGCCAAAAATATAATACCCTTGGTAATGTTGGATGAAAAATAATTGTGTTAGGTGATGCCAAAATTTCTAATCGAGTAAGTTCTGATTAAATAAGTTC
>NW_013629819.1:0-471 GCF_000695525.1 Brassica oleracea var. oleracea
ATAGAGCTTCTTACATCGTGATTCATCCTGGTTTGATTAGAATGACGTGGAAGTTATTATATTCCCAAACAGGAAAACTGAGATCACCTGATTTGAAAGTGAGATAACTTCTTCATCCTAACTCCTATGAGAATTATTCCACTTCTTGGTGATTCTCCACTACTTTATGTATCCAAATACATCTTCTTACATCGCGATTCATCCTGGTTTGATTAAAATTAGGAGGAAGTTGTTATATTCCCAAATAGGAAACTGGGATCACCTGATTTGAAAGTAAGATAAGTTCTTCATCCTAACTCCTATGAGAATTATTCCACTTCTTGGTGATTCTCCACTACTTTATGTATCCAAATACATCTTCTTACATCGCGATTCATCCTGGTTTGATTAAAATTAGGAGGAAGTTGTTATATTCCCAAACAGAAAAACTGGGATCAACTGATTTGAAACTGAGATAACTTCTTCATCCTA
>NW_013629820.1:0-471 GCF_000695525.1 Brassica oleracea var. oleracea
GTTGATTTTATGTTTTATAAATATAAATGTTGATAGATCGTCACAATTTTTCTAAATCAACAAATCTAATGTAAAACTTCTTCCAAAAAATTATAGTCTTATAGATTCGTTCAAAATTACATGCTCAACAAAATTTTATTTGATTGATTTTGTCAACAAAAGATCTTGTTCGAAACTTTTATTCTAATTGGTATGCGTTGTTTAAGTTTGATATCTTTTAATCATTAAATAATTTCATGATATCTACTAAGTTTGCTTTCGATCTTTTTCCATTTTGATAGTTCTTAATCATTGAATAATTTTATAGGTGAATAGGTAAACATTTTAGAAAATCACAAATAAATTTAAGTTAAGATTTATTTGTATATATACATTTTAGTGAAATTAAAACTCCTAAGAAATGAAAAGTTTGCTCTTTCTAAAATATCTTATATATTAAAACAGAAGTCACAACCTTGATTCTTGTGTGAT
>NW_013629821.1:0-471 GCF_000695525.1 Brassica oleracea var. oleracea
AAATTGAAATCAAACACCCGCGCGGTTGCGCGGATCGAGATCTAGTTCTAGTTAAGAAAGGATAGTTAGGCAGCTAGGTTGAGGTTGCTTGAGAGAGTTACACATCAACATAATGGCATTGGTGTAAATAAAGTATCAAATTAAGGTTAGTTTTTCAAATTGCTTCCCTATTAATAAGTAAGGGATTTGTCGATGTTAATTTTTAAATTATAAAGATTTTTTTTTAAATAACAAAAATCATATTATCTAACAATGATTAATCTTTACTACCTTAAACAAATGAAAAAAAATTTTAAACTATATATTTTATTTTAAAAATCAAACAAAAACTAAATGTTTAATTATTTACTCGATAATAGAAATCTATGAAGCGAAAAGTTTAATTTTTAAAAAAATTTGTAAATTTGTAAAATGTTACAATATTTTAGAATATGACAATAAAATAATATTTTACTAATCTTTATATATATA
>NW_013629822.1:0-471 GCF_000695525.1 Brassica oleracea var. oleracea
TAACCGGTCCGGTCCATAACCGGTCCATACACTTAGAGAGAGAGACGACTCAACCCTAGAGAGAGAGAGAGATAGAGGCGGCTTATGCTTTGGAGAAAAGGAAACTCTATTTTCTTTTCCTTGTAATTGTTATCTTTCCATTATTATGTATTAGTAGTTTTCCTAATCCTAGTTGGTTTAGGTTTTGAATATTTTCCTTTTTCTATGACTTGTAATCCTTATATAAAAGAACTCATGTTATGATTAATAATACACAGAAACATTCAGTCTCTAAACCATTTGTTTTACAACAAAACTAATATTTTTTTGTCGTAAAAAAATTAGTTCTTTTTTTTTTTGGGTCGGAAAAGAAACAATTTTTGTTTTCTTTTTTCAGATAAACAACTTCACAAGCCCTATACGTTGCCGTTTGCTCTAGCTCAACGTAGGTCTGGGCGTTCGGGTACCCGTTGGCATTCGGATCGGGTTTTT
>NW_013629823.1:0-250 GCF_000695525.1 Brassica oleracea var. oleracea
TTAAACACTCTTTCAAGGTACATGGACATCGTTTTAATTTTTTGTCACTTAATTTACTCAAACTTTATAACATTTCTTAAATTGGTGGATAAACCACTATAAAATCGTTATTTGCTAGAGAAACGGACAAAACAAAAATTTCAAACCTCTTTGAACTTGATAATATGTTGGTGAAGGATGCAACTATGCATTAAAACAGTATTTTCATATTTTTGAATTTTTCTCAAAATCTATGCGTCCCTACGAAAAT
>NW_013629823.1:326-471 GCF_000695525.1 Brassica oleracea var. oleracea
ATCGCTAAATTTGTGACTAACTATTATAAAATCGTTATTTGCTAGAGAAACTGACACAACAAAAAATTCAAACCTCTTTGAACTTGATAATATGTTGATGAATGATGCAACTATGCATTAAAACAGTATTTTCATATTTTTGAAT
>NW_013629824.1:0-471 GCF_000695525.1 Brassica oleracea var. oleracea
CTCCACTACTTTTTGTATCCAAATACAGCTTCTTACATCACGATTCACTCTGGTTAGATTAGAATGACGAGGAAATTGTCATATTCCCAAATAGGAAAACTAGGATCACCTGATTTGAAAGTGGGATAACTTCTTCATCCTAAATCCTATGAAATTTATTCCACTTCCTGGTGATACTAAACTAATTTATGTATCCAAATACATCTTCTTACATCGCGATTAATCCTGGTTTGATTAGAATGACGAGGAAGTTGTTATATTCCCAAACAGGAAAACTGGGATCACCTGATTTGAAAGTGGGATAACTTCTTCATCCTAACTCCTATGAGATTTATTCCACTTCCTGGTGATTCTCCATTACTTTATGTTTCCAAATACAGATTCTTACATCGCGATTCATCCTGGTTTGATGAGAATGACGAGAAAGTTGTTATATTCCCAAACAGGAAAACTGGGATAACCTGATTTGAA
>NW_013629825.1:0-471 GCF_000695525.1 Brassica oleracea var. oleracea
ACTTTATGTGTCCAAATACAGTTTCTTACATCGTGGTTCATCCGGGTTTGATTAAAATTATGAAGAAATTGTCATATTCCCAAACAGAAAAACTGGAATCACCTGATTTGAAAGTGGGATAGCATCTTCATCCTAACTCCTATGAGATTTATTCAACTTCCTAGTGATTCTCCACTACTTTATGTGTCCAAATATAGCTTCTTACATCGCGGTTCATCCTACTTTGATTAGAATGATGAAGAAGTTGTCATATTCCCAAACAGGAAAATTGGAATCACCTGATTTGAAAGTGGTATAGCTTCTTCAACTTAACTCCTATGAGATTTATTCAACTGCCTAGTGATTCTGCACAACTTTATGTGTCCAAATACAGCTTGTTACATCGCGGTTCTTCCTGGTTTGATTAAAATGATGAAGAAATTGCCATATTCCCAAACATAAAAACTGGAATCACCTGATTTGAAAGTGGGA
>NW_013629826.1:0-172 GCF_000695525.1 Brassica oleracea var. oleracea
AGGAACACCTGATATACTCTATCGATCGATGGGTTTTTGTACATATAACCATCGATCGATCCGTTTTAAAAAAAATTGACGTATTGAAACCTCAAACACTAGTTCCTCGGAATTTCCTCAGAATATTCCGACGGAATTCCGAGGAAGAAAAGGGTTTCCTCGGAATTCCCTC
>NW_013629826.1:277-471 GCF_000695525.1 Brassica oleracea var. oleracea
CAAAAATTTGTTCCTTACCGTATAATTAACACTTTTCCGATTGTATGAACGAAATCCCACAACATAAGAGAAACACTTATACCTTTTAATGAACGGTAATGGAAATACTTTCAATTAGTTTTGAAATTTGTTATTTCATGATTTATCCTCATCTATACAAAGAATCTTCAATGGTATGCATTACAATTGTATAA
>NW_013629827.1:0-471 GCF_000695525.1 Brassica oleracea var. oleracea
CCATTTTGTATTTTCCCAAATTCTATGGTTAGTCTTCTCAATGCATGACTTCAATAAAAAAACCTTTTAAATATCTAATTAATTTTGTAATTATAACTAAAATCATGTAGAATTTTGTATTAAATTTGTGATATTAATTTAATATAATACTTTTCAATTAAAATTTTGATCTTTTACCAATAATATATTTCAATTCAGAATTTTGTATCACATAATATAAAATATGCTATCACTGAAAATTAAAAAAAAAGTTTATTGTATGTGTACTATAAAATTGTTGTATTTTAAAATATTATATCAAACAATATAATTGTAAATATTACAATTAATCACGTAAAATAAATAATTATGTTTGTACAAATAAAAATAATCACCCACACGGTTGTGCGGATCAATATGTAGTGGAATTTAATACAAGAACAAAGAAGCTTCTAGAAGATCTCAACAAACGCCTTCCCGGAGCTAAATTTG
>NW_013629828.1:0-112 GCF_000695525.1 Brassica oleracea var. oleracea
TCATTGATAAATTTAATATGCCCCTATTGTTTTTAGCAAATATACTCTTAATCCATTGATCAATTTATATTATTAAAAGAGAAGTACCCATTTGAAAATGTTCTTATTTCAT
>NW_013629828.1:280-471 GCF_000695525.1 Brassica oleracea var. oleracea
CATCCTTAAATAAATTTTTAATCAACCAAAAAAACTCATGAGTTATCCTTACGTACATAATTTTAATAATGGAGATTTTTAAAAACGTGCATCATTAAAATGTTATCTAAGACATGCAGCACTAATATATAACATGCATCAATGAAACTAGAATTTGACTCACACAATTGTACGGATATTATTTTCAGTTG
>NW_013629829.1:0-113 GCF_000695525.1 Brassica oleracea var. oleracea
TATATTTCTATATTTATTAAATATATTTTTTTAAATTTACAGGTCTCTTGATGATCAGACCTGGCGTCGACAGCGTCGTGGTCGTGGTGGTACGGGGAGTCAGTCTCGGGATT
>NW_013629829.1:239-471 GCF_000695525.1 Brassica oleracea var. oleracea
TGATGAGTGTTGCGGAGTTGGTTCAACAGCCCGGTCGTGACCATCTTCCCTATCTCACTCCGTATCCACATGGACGGGGTCAAACATGGTAATTAAACATATTTTTTTCTTTAAATTTGGATTCATTATTAACCGTATGTTCTTTTTATTAGGTTCAACCGATCTGGGAGCGGGATCATCGCATAGATCAACCGTATGATGTACTCGGCCCTCGACCGGGGACATCCGACTT
>NW_013629830.1:0-471 GCF_000695525.1 Brassica oleracea var. oleracea
TCTCTGAGAAAATGAAGATCTTTGCGACTCTTCAAGGTTTGGGCAAACACTTTTTTTTTACGCTGAGTAACACATTACATCATCATATAATCTCTAAATCTATTACATATGATGGTCAACTACCTGCAACATATGCGATATTGATGAACAGCTCCACGAATAATGATTCCACGATGAAGCTCTCCCCGAAACACTTGAAACTACGGACGGTTCTGCATGTACAACATCCTCGATGGACAGGCTCTCAGTACAACAGGCGACCACAACGAACGGCTCTGCTTACAGTACTCTGGAACCTCCGAAAGCTTTGCATCCTATAATCTGCAAGAAATTGCATAGTCTGGGATTTGAACCTCAGACCTGGGTGTAGAAGCCTTTAAACCTTAACTATGAGCCCCTCATCACAAGCATCAAAGGAGCCGTGGACATGATGCCAAATCCAACCCTTGAAGACCTTGTTCCTCGACTCCA
>NW_013629831.1:0-122 GCF_000695525.1 Brassica oleracea var. oleracea
TCTCAACATGGTTATAATCAATTAAGAACTCAAATCAACATGAAAATTAAAGGCGAAATCGAGTTGTAATAAAAAAAACCAAATTGAAAAAAATTCTCAATCCCTAAATCATCTCAAATCCT
>NW_013629831.1:266-471 GCF_000695525.1 Brassica oleracea var. oleracea
GGTGAAAACGAGTGTAGGAATCAGGTAGAGCTCGAAAAATCAAGGGGAATAGAGCCCAAAATTGTTCAAATCGGATGATTATAGAGAGAGAAAAAAGGGGGGGGTCGAATTATAGGGGAATAGAGCCCAAAATTGTACAAATACGGATCGATCGATGTATTTAAAAAAGGCTCCCGAGATTTTGTTCGATCCATCGATGGGATAA
>NW_013629832.1:0-471 GCF_000695525.1 Brassica oleracea var. oleracea
CAAACACAGAAATTTATTTAAACCTAAATTATATATTAAATTTGGAAAGCATTTGGTAATTTCTTGATGGGCTTCCAGAAATAATATATAATTGTGTTTCTATCTAGCAAAATTTGAACTAGAAATGAAATGTTATCAAAAACTAAAGATTTCAAATGTGATGTAGAATTTTTCAAGTTCCAGAAATAATATATAATTGTGTTTCTATCTAGCAAAATTTAAACTAGAAATGAAATGGTATCAAAAACTAAAGATTTGAATTGTGATGTAGAATTTTTGAAGAAGAAAAAGATAAAATAAAAAATTTGCATCCCCCACTAGTCGAACTCGAGAACTCTAGGAAAATGCATCATAGTGTGCAGCCACTAGGCCAATGGAATTATACCTCTTTGTCGATGTAATTAAAACAATATAACCAAAAAAATTTTATTCAACTAAAAAAGCATAAGATGCGGACTCCGTCGGTAATCG
>NW_013629833.1:0-471 GCF_000695525.1 Brassica oleracea var. oleracea
TTGTTATGAACTACTTCTTGTCTTATTCCTGGATCAAAACTTTTTGGTAAAGACAAGTGCATTATACCTGTATAATCAAGTTTCTTGGACGTTTTAAGATCAGAGAAACTTACCTTAAGCCTTGGCATTTGAACAACACTTAGTTCAATTTTAGGCTTCCACTTGTGAGGTGGTTCATGGCTGAGCTTATGGTTTGGTTCCTTCCTTGGAACTTCAGTAAGCATATAGCTTTCACTTTTACTTTCACTTTTACTTCAGTAATAGTATCTTTAGGTGGTGTTCGACACTTACCTTGGTGGGATACTTTTATGATCGGTTTTGCTTCTTTAAGCAACATCGACTGCTTGGTGTCTTGAATCATCTTCTGGTCGATCACGTGGGTTACTACTGATGGCACTCCTTCTCTTGGTTCCTCAAGACCTGCTACAAGACACTTTGACAGAGACAAGTGCATCATACAAGAATTTTGAA
>NW_013629834.1:0-471 GCF_000695525.1 Brassica oleracea var. oleracea
ACCTTAGATAGAGGAATCCCAAGGTTGTTGACTACTTAAACTGAAGGATTGCTTTAGTAAATGGAGAAGAAATTATAAAAAACAGAGAAAAGGGATGTGTACACACCTCACCTTAGCTCCACTCTCCATGACGAATCTCAAGACACCATATCAACCCTATACAATACAATATCATTCCAAAATCAGCAAGAGAAATGAAAACTACACAACAACTTTAGAGAAACTGCCACTGTCCCTATGAAGGAAATGGCTTGATAACTAAACTAAGCACACTCTCTCTTTTGGGATGTGAGCAAAATCAAGTATCAGTTGATGAATAATATTTCGCAGTAAGCATTAAAAACTATACTTGCCAACGGCAAGACCACCCCATTCAACTTAGCAAAGAACACACCGTCGGCTACAAACTACAGAAACTCAACAGAGATACAATTCAAACTACGATTCCGCGAAGGAGATCAATGAGGACAG
>NW_013629835.1:0-471 GCF_000695525.1 Brassica oleracea var. oleracea
AGTAATACATTTATCAACATATTGAGAAACCTAAATCTAACAATAAGTATTACTCAAACATATACATGGAACACATAGTTATGATAGTCTGAATAATACTTAAATAAAATGAGTAAATAGAGTAAGCAACAAAATAAATGAAAGCAAAGGAGTTCAAGATCTTCTCTGTTTTGCAGTGTTGATCTATCTCTCCAATTCTAAGCTCTCCCCTTTCGATGGNNNNCAAGTCTGCCTCTAAAATGATACAAAACCCTATTAAATAGCCTAACAGACGGCCAGAGACTTAAAATGTAATTATTGAAACTTTTGTGAAACTTTAATTCTTCTAATTTGTCATTAACTCTCGGGTGGCTTCGTCGTCGATCGATATGAAGAGTTCACCATCGATCGATATTCCTTGGTGACTATCGGTCGATATTTTGAAAAATAATCGACCATCCAGCAAAGCTCAGAAAGTCTCCAAATCGCTCC
>NW_013629836.1:0-471 GCF_000695525.1 Brassica oleracea var. oleracea
TATTTCATGTTTATTTATTACTTTTTCAATCTATTACTCTAATGTTAAATATATATATATATATATTATTTAATTAAATATGAAGATTATTTAATTAAATGTGAATTTTTGTATTTATGAAAGTATAAATAACATAATTTATTAATCAAATACTAATTGAAATTATTTTCTGTATGTTAACCTGCAAAAACAGTTATATATTTTTCATAAACTATTTGAGTATTTTAGTTATTTATTTTATTTATTAAATAATTTGAAAGAAATTAATAAAAATTTATTAAAAAGTGGGATTCAATATTTTATATTAACTTGGCTCAAATATAATTATTCACTTGTTTGGAAACATATCTAATGTTTTTGTATAATTAACTTAAAGGAGATATATTTTTTTCATTAGTTATTAATGATATTTTATACAACATAAATTTCGCTAAAGGTTAGGACCATTAAATGTTTCTGTTTTAATAAAAG
>NW_013629837.1:0-471 GCF_000695525.1 Brassica oleracea var. oleracea
TCTGATGCGTGATCTTTCCTGAACGTGCAGGTAGGGAGTAAACAAATTGGCCAAGTTCATTACTGAACCGCAATTGGATTACTTAGACCTTTCCGGTCTCTTCTCATGTCTTATGACATCGTGTGTGTGTGGTCAAGAAGTGGACCTTTGGCTGTCGACTACTCTTAATTAGGTCGGACAGACTAAACACACTGTGGACAATATATATACTGAGTATGGTAGTTATGTAGTCTCAGGTCGTAAACCTATGTTCCGGTGTATCTACTACACGGATGTGCACCAATGTCTCTGTCCATAGATCTTTCTTTATTATCATCGACTATGCACTAATCTGATCGATCCATATTGAGTCATAGATTTCTTCTATACATGTTTATAACTTGTCTCATGAGTGTTCTATCAAGATGTGATCAATGATTATTGATATAATGAGTTTTATAATCTCATCAAGCTATGGCTCTTCGGCCGAAC
>NW_013629838.1:0-471 GCF_000695525.1 Brassica oleracea var. oleracea
TTCGTTCCTGGTAACTCTTGCCTGTATTGTCTTTTTTAGCTCCGCCACGTTCAGGATTTTTGCTGTTATAGCGTTTGAAATATTGCTCCGGATCTCGTTCGATTCCATCTTGCAGACGTTCATTAAACATGAGGTGGACGTGGGGCTGATCATTGCCGTCCATTGCTTTAGGGTTATGAATCGCAAACTGATACGGATATTTTGAGCCAATTTCAGACTGAATGAAGTCCTCAACCAGTTCTAGGCGTTGCTCGGCATTCATCTCTCTAGGCAAGGCAATTTCATATTCTCGATAGGTACTGCCATTTTTGCGCTCGTAAAGGTCGGCTGCTTCCCAAAAGGTAATCGGATTATGTTCAGCCCATTTAGGCATGTTTCCATAATCGCTATGTTCAAGATCAGTTTCTGCCTGTTCCTGTTTCAGCTTCTTTTCTTCATCCCGATCAATATATTCGGCATGTGGTGCTGCTT
>NW_013629839.1:0-471 GCF_000695525.1 Brassica oleracea var. oleracea
ATAATGCAATCCGGTTTATAAAACCATCCGGATACTAGGCCACACGGCCACTTGGATATTCACTAAGCCACACGGCTTTTAATCAATCAAGGGCACAAGGCCACAAGTATGAACAATGTATTAGGCCACACAGCCATATACACAACGGGATCTAGATGCATTCAATCCTATTTCTTAGTTGCATATCTATTAGGTTTTAGAATTAAATAATCTAGCAACCTAACTCTCATTCAATATGTAAATTTTTTAAATCAATCTTTCAAGCTTTAAGTAATGAGAGATTTAAGGTTTCAAGGCCTTTAGGAATATCAATCAAGATTAAGGGTTTCAAGGCCATTAGGAATTTTAAAATTCGAGATTAGGGTTTTAGTTTAAACAAGATTCAGATTCAAGATTTAAAACAATGCTAATCATAGCTCTAGAAGATCAATCAAACACTCAAGTTTCAAATCAAAATTAAAACCGATTTTC
>NW_013629840.1:0-471 GCF_000695525.1 Brassica oleracea var. oleracea
TGTTCGTTTGCTTTTCAATTTTTAACTTTCATCTGCATCCAGGTGGAATTGTTAATAAAATGACTAAAATATAATTTTTTATGTTTTGGCGGAAAAATAACATTTTTACCGTTTTGGCGGAAAATATTTTTGCGGTTTTTGAGGAAAAATATGTTTTTGGCGAAAAAGTGTATTTTCGTGGTTTCGGCGGAAAATATGTTTTTATGGGTTTGGCGAAAAATACGTTTTTGCGGTTTAGACGGGAAAAGTGTATTTTTGCGGTTTTGGCGGGAAAAGTGTTTTCAACGAGAAAAGTTTTTTTTTCACGATTTGACGGGAAAGTTTTTTTTCGTGATTTTGGCGGGAAAAGCTTTTTCGCGGTTTTGGTGGGAAAATTGTGTTTTTAAGTTTTGGCGGGAAAATTCTGTTTTTCGGTTTTGGCGGGAAAATTGTATTTTCCGGTTTTGGCGGGAAAATTGCATTTTTCCGGTT
>NW_013629841.1:0-471 GCF_000695525.1 Brassica oleracea var. oleracea
GATGCTAAGCTGTATAGGAAGATGGTTGGCAAGCTGATCTACTTGACAATCACCAGGCCAGATATATGTTTTGCTGTGAACCAAGTGAGTCAGCATATGCAGGCGCCAAAGGTCCATCACTGGAAGATGGTTGATAGGATACTGAGGTATCTGAGTGGGACGGCCGGACAAGGAGTTTGGATGGGTTGTAATGGCAATACAGAAGTGGTTGGGTATTGTGATGCTGATTGGGCAGGAGATAGAGTGGACAGGAGATCAACTACTGGGTATTGTACATTCATTGGAGGAAACTTGGTTACTTGGAAGAGTAAGAAGCAGAAGGTTATCTTTTGTTCAAGTGCTGAAGCTGACAAACGAGTTGGTGTGGATCAAGGGGATCTTGAAGCATCTAGAGATTGAGCAAAGTACTCCCATGACTATGCAATGTGACAATCAAGCAGCTATCCACATTGCCTCCAACTCAGTGTTTCA
>NW_013629842.1:0-471 GCF_000695525.1 Brassica oleracea var. oleracea
AATATAATAGTTTAAGTTTGGAAGATTAATCTATATATATAAATTATATACATTTTTAAAAAGATAATTTAAGATATTATATATTGAGTAACTGAATAAAAGCTGAATTTCTTATCTTGAAAATTAAATATTTATATTTTTGTCTTCATGTTATACTCACCAATCCAGCATTGATATTTATAACTCAATATGTTTTTAAAAAAACTTAGTTTTAAGTAATAAACGAATTTAATAAATTAAATTCATCACCTATAATGTTCTGTAAACTATATTTGAAAATTCTCTAAAATTATATTTAAGCATAATATTACTATTATTTAATTTAAGTTGTTTTAAATATAATATATGCTAAACCAACTTAAATTATATTTACAATAAGACCATCCTAAACCGGTTAATAAACAAAAAACAATACTAAACCAAAATAAACCAATACCTGATTCGGCGAGGAAAGAAGTGTTTCGGGATAAA
>NW_013629843.1:0-471 GCF_000695525.1 Brassica oleracea var. oleracea
ATCTGGTGATGATGACTCGGAAACAGACTAGCATCGACTTTTTTTTTCTTTTTTATTGGAATATTCCGACGGAATTCCGAGGAAGATAATGGTTTCCTCGGAATATTCCGAGGAAATTCCAAGGAAATAGGGTTTTTAAACCGAAAACAACATTTTGCGGTTTGAATAACACTTATATAACCCTTATTAAGTGTCTTAGACTGATTATGAAGTCAAAAATTTGTTCCTTACCCTATAATAAACACTTTTCCGATCATATGAACGAAATCCCCACAACATTAGAAAAACACTTATACACTTTAATGAACGGTAAAGGGAATACTTACAATTCATTTTGAAATTTTGTTATTTCATGGTTTATGATCACCTATACAAAGAATCCTCAATGGTATGCATTCTAATTGTATAAAAAATGAAATACGGGAAAAAAATCAATGTTTTGAAACCCCAAACACTAGTTCCTCGGAATAT
>NW_013629844.1:0-471 GCF_000695525.1 Brassica oleracea var. oleracea
CTCTTCGTCGATTTGAAACCGAAACCCTAATCGAAAGATCCATATATATGTATCTTCGACCCAGTCTTCTCCATATCAAAGCGCAAGTAATCAATCAAAGGTACTCAGACTTATTTTGAGTAATCTCGATGCTTGTCTCTTCATTTTTTTTAACTTTCGGATTTTAATTTTACAGTAGTGTCAATGCTTTTTTGTTATGAATAGTCTTGATTCTTCTGTATTCTTAGGATTCTCGATGCTTGTCTCTTCATTTTAGTAGTCTCGATTCTTCTCTATCCTTAGTACTGTCGATGCTCTTGTCTCTTGATGGCTTTGAGTGTTATATAATATTTAAGATGCATGTATTGTATTGTGTAGATTATATCATATCTGAAGTTTCTTGAATCAAGTAACTTGATGGTTGATCCGTGATAGTTAGTCAACCTTGTTTCAATCTTATATTGTCTTAGATAATTTCTCTTCATGCGGGTT
>NW_013629845.1:0-139 GCF_000695525.1 Brassica oleracea var. oleracea
GGCCAAGTTCATTACTAAGCCGTATCTAGACCACTTTGACCTCTTAGTTCGTTTCTCATATCTCTTGACATCGAGTGTCCCGGTAAAGCATGTGTGCTAAATAATGTGAACCATATTGTTCTCGGGGATCACTATTGGG
>NW_013629845.1:295-471 GCF_000695525.1 Brassica oleracea var. oleracea
CTCATGAGTGTTCAAGATCAATGATCATTGCTGTGAGTTTATAATCTCTTATTATGGCTCTGCGGCCGAACACTCTCATGGATGTGGACATCGATTTCTTTGCCTTAAGCAGTACCATATCTATCTCGTACATTGTAGTCCTTTATCCATCTCTTGATGGTGTCTCATGACCTCTG
>NW_013629846.1:0-316 GCF_000695525.1 Brassica oleracea var. oleracea
GAGCAGAGTTTGTCAAGCCGTCAAAAGAGTCTTTTGTTAAAAGAACGAATCATGTCGCTGTGGATGGTTGCGGTGCTTTAAGGAGTGAAAACATTGAACTTTGTCAAAACAATGGAGACAGTGATAAGGATGGTCGAGCTTGGAGAGGAGACTTCATGAAGAAGGATCAAATTTTCACAAGTAAAGGGGTTCTGAAGGCAACAATGGAAATTTTGGCGATGAAGAATAATTTCGATTACACTGTTATCAAATCCACGAGAAAATGGTGGTATATTCGATGTAAGGATGCATTGTGCAACTGGACTGTGCGTGCAGA
>NW_013629846.1:375-471 GCF_000695525.1 Brassica oleracea var. oleracea
ACAAACGATGGCCCAAAACCGAATGACATCATTCAATTTATGAGAATGAAGCATAGTTGTGAGATTACTTATTGGCACGCTTGGGAAGCTCGTGAG
>NW_013629847.1:0-470 GCF_000695525.1 Brassica oleracea var. oleracea
ATCACGCAGCCTCAACAGAAAACAATGCTCTGTCAAGGAAAATATTGGTTAGTTTTGAGTGTGTGCGCATACTTGCCATTACCTCGGTTTTAAATGGCCGAATGTCACCGCAATTCTAAGAACGTTCTTCAAATAAAACTGTTAACTAAACTTGAAACTCGTTTTCTCAATCCAAACTATTGATTGAATTCTGAGTCTTTAGTGACAAGTGGTGATGATTCTTGTCAAATGTCATAGCTATATTCAGATTCTTGTCAAAGTTCAGTCTATAATTTAGATTGAGAAAACAGAGTTTAACCTCCTCAATACATTTCCATGTCTTCCAGATACAATAGAATGGTTGAGTTTCAGCAGGACAGAGATCCATGTTAATGAAATGAAGCAAAGAAGCATCGGTGCTGGGATTTCTAGGCTGGAACATATCAAAACACTAGATTTCTTGGGGTGCAAGAATGTTGGGAATTTTCCTG
>NW_013629848.1:0-470 GCF_000695525.1 Brassica oleracea var. oleracea
ATTTCAAACACGTGTAACAGAAGAGATGAATATTGATCTTACTCGCCCATGTACTGAGGAGGAGGTGAGGAATGCTTTATTTGATATGGGACCACATCGAGCTCCAGGGCCTGATGGATTTTCTGCGGTCTTCTACCAGCGTTTCTGGGAGGATTTAAAAGAAGAAATCATGCAGGAAATACATGAATTCTTTGATGGCCAGTTTGATCGTCAGCACAACCACACTAACCTGTGTCTGATCCCTAAGATATACCCACCGACGGGCATGACTGAATTCCGTCCAATTGCTTTGTGCAATGTGTCTTACAAACTTATCTCTAAGGTGTTGGTTAATCGTCTGAAACCTCATCTTGGGGGTATTATATCAGAGAATCAGAATGCTTTTATACCGGGTAGATTGATCTCTGATAATATAACAGTTGCTCATGAAATGTTCCATAGTCTGAAGGCAAGGAAACGACAAGCTACTT
>NW_013629849.1:0-470 GCF_000695525.1 Brassica oleracea var. oleracea
CTCTCGCTTTATTGGAGGTCTCCGACAACAGCTCCAAACAGCTATGGCTCATTTTGATCCGACGACCGTGGGCGAGGCGCATAGGCGCGCTGCAACGTTTGAACAACAGTCCCGTTCATCGAACTGGAACAATTCGTCTCGACCAAAACAACAGGACGCAACAAGTAACACAGCACCGGCAAAAGATGCAACCGATGAGGGTAAAACACCTACACCGGAAGAGCAAACACTTCGCCGGTCAAACCGCCCCAACGCCCTCTGTTGTTATTCATGTGGGGAGCACGGACATCGACAGATGGCTTGTCCACATGCAACACGCAGGGGTCTCATCGCAGAGGATCAACAAAATGACGAGGAAGTATACGATTCCCAAGAGGAAGACGAGGATGACAAAGACCTGCCTTTTTCCGACGACGGGCGACATGGGTCATATGCTGGTGCTACGCCGGTCATGCATCACTCCTCGTCGA
>NW_013629850.1:0-470 GCF_000695525.1 Brassica oleracea var. oleracea
GTACTCAGTTGTGCCAACAAAGAACATGTGAAAATAAAAACGAGGAAGCTCTATTTTGAACTAGATACTTACTTAGAATCATGAAAAATGATCAGAGATATGTAGTCTCCAAAATGTACAGAGCAATGTGTAGAAACCAACATAATATTATTCTGTGAATACAAAAAGATACAATTCTGGTTTGAATATGAAAATGGATCACAACATAACCTTTTTTTTAACACAAATCACAACATAACCCCAACATAAGAATACAACCCAATTTCAGAACAAATATACACTTCGGATATCTTTCTTTAACTTGAAGTCCAGAAAATTTAAAATAAAAACTCATACACAACATGTTACAAAACACGTTAATGAAAACAACGAGATAAAAAACATTTTTACGATGTTTGGTTCATCTTAATTTCCAGATTATTAATGGTTACGCTACATTTTATTTTGGTTAAATTTCAGTTTGATTCATT
>NW_013629851.1:0-470 GCF_000695525.1 Brassica oleracea var. oleracea
TCAACAAATCATCAATATACTCGTGATCATCGTCTAATAAGCCACGTGCACAACATGCTTCTTTGTAACTCTCGTAAAGAACACCTTCAAATGTCTTTATATCCTCATAACTGGTAGGACCTCTTACAATGTTCAACAACACGCGGAGATAATATGAATCTTCTTGTTTACATGGAGCATAGTTAATCCTGCCAAGACTAAATCCTCTTTTCCTTCTTTTGAATTTCTTCAACTTCTTATCGTAAGTAAAGAAGTTCGGTATTTGCGCATATGTGAGGGTTTTCGCAAGTGAATCGATCTTACACAACTCAAACCATGCTAAGAACATTGTATTCTCAATGAGCTTACGACTAACCACGGCTTCCATCTTATCTTTACCTCTGAATATAACATGTTGTTTTCCAGGAAGATGAAAACTAAGCTTCTCGACTGCAGTAGATCGATAATGAATTGGAAAACCGAAAGTTCTC
>NW_013629852.1:0-470 GCF_000695525.1 Brassica oleracea var. oleracea
GCTGGTATTAAAGAGGAGGAAAAGAGTAGTATATTGGTCAACTTTCCTTTTGCTGTGGGTACACTTCCTGTGCGCTACTTGGGGCTTCCTCTCCTAACCCAAGCAATGAGGAGATCTGACTATCTTCCGTTGGTGGAAAGGATTCGGGGGAAAATATGTTCGTGGACCTGTCGGTTTCTTTCATATGCGGGGAGGCTTCAGTTGATTCAATCAGTTCTTATGAGTATAATAAACTTCTGGGCATCTGTTTTCAGACTTCCTAGCAGGTGTATGAAGGAGGTAGAGCAGTTATGTGCCTCTTTTCTTTGGACAGGACCAGTTTTGAAGTCAACTGGTGCAAAGGTTAATTGGGGGGAAATCTGTAAACTTAAGATTGAAGGAGGTCTTGGGGTACGAGCTTTAAAAGAGGTGAATACTGTGTATGGTCTAAAGCTAATTTGGAGGATGCTTTCGGCTGACTCTCTATGGGG
>NW_013629853.1:0-470 GCF_000695525.1 Brassica oleracea var. oleracea
CAGGTTCTTCTCTATTGTTACTATCTCACCGTAACACTTAAAAGAGTTCAGAGAAGTGGATGCTGATACAACCAAGGTAGAGTTGTAGAAGATAACGAGGAACCGGACTAACCTCTCAATCGCCTTCCAGTCTACCATCTCAGGAGGTCCAATGCGCTTGATTCCATTATCAAACTCCAAGAAGTAATCATTGTATAGCCTGTCCTCTGCCTCCATCTTGTTGAATGCAACCCTGAACTCAAGAGCCTTTGACAACATCAAATAGGTAGAGTTCCATCGAGTCTTGCAATCTAAAGGCAAACTGCCTCTTGTTAACTTCCCTGAATCAACCCTCAGTTCAAACGATCTTAGCCTAGTAGTGTTTGATCTTACATAGCAAATAGCATTACGAATAGCAGAAACATTAACATCCACAGCAGCCAAACCATCTTTCACTATCAAGTTTATGATGTGTGCAGAACAACGCAAAT
>NW_013629854.1:0-470 GCF_000695525.1 Brassica oleracea var. oleracea
AACATGATATAGTTATTTTCGGTTTTGAAACTACCCTCCATAAGGTCTATAGCTTTGGATACACTCCCTATATTGTATAAATTCAGTGCCCCTAACATTTTGCTTTGGCAATAGATTTTTGACACGGGACTTATTGAAGGCTCGTTTGGTACATTCAACGTATGCAATGTCCAAATATTTGGAGGTTTTGTTCTTCATATTGGCTATCTCTCTAAAGAAACTGGAGAGGTGTCAGTTGGGGATAAAGTGACTTGCAAGGTATCGCTCTGCATCCTACAGTGTTTGTCTCATTCAGCGTATTTGGTACCACCTAAATTGTTTCCGTATCCGTTATTCATGTGTGTAGGTTGACTATGAGAGACGTAAACACATTGCTCCAAATCATACTTGTACACATATGTTGAATTTTGCCCTGAAGGTATCGTTTTTCTATAGTTGTAGCTGAATAAACGGTAGTTTGCTCTTTTTTT
>NW_013629855.1:0-470 GCF_000695525.1 Brassica oleracea var. oleracea
AAACTCACCAACCACTCGTTGGTGCGTTTCATCAATCGTGTGTACGCAATTAGACTCTAAGGATAAGGTTGTTTTAATGGATTAAAACTCGCCATAACGTTGTGGCGGAGCTGATCCGAAAGCTTCGTGACGAGATTGATGAGATTGTCGTTTTCGTCCACGAAATGTTGAAGACAGTTCATTTCTTCCCTCTTCTCTCTGATTTTCTCCAGCACGTAAGTTGCTGCTTTGCGTGCCTCCTCCTCTGAGAACAACGAAGCTAGAGGCATCACTGTTCCCTTCGTCGTCTGTGGCTCTATTTCCGGTAAGGGTTTAAGCAAAACGATTGCAGAGAAACAACAAAGAACCAAAGGGTAGATTAGAATTTCTTTTGATCAAAGTGTAGATTAGATCAAAGGCTTCCTAAGTTATACTCAACTTCATGGGCCAAGTTGTTGAGGCCCAATATCTTTTATAGAATCGTTTGTTAT
>NW_013629856.1:0-470 GCF_000695525.1 Brassica oleracea var. oleracea
AAAAGCAGTTATGGAGTTGAGATTCTTTCAGGTGACAAGAGAATCATTGACTTGAAGGTTTCAGTTCGTTCATTGTCTTTCTTTCTCTCATGTGTCTATGGTGATCCAGTGAGAGAAAGACGCCAAGAGGTGTGGGACAGATTAGTGGAGATTGGGCTTAGGAGGAATGAGCCTTGGTTGCTAGCTGGTGATTTTAATGAACTGATGTCAAATGAGGACAAATTAGGTGGTGCTGTGAGAGAAGAATCCAGCTTCTGGGGCTTTCGTGATATGGCAAGAAGTTGCAAGATCAGAGAGCTACGCAGTTCGGGTAATCCCCTGTCGTGGGGAGGCTGGAGAGAGTTGGTTTGGGTTCAATGCCGCCTTGATAGGTGCTTTGGTAACGATGTGTGGTTCAATTTGTTTCCAAGATCGAGTGTGGAATATGGTGATATGTGGGGCTCTGACCATAGACATATGCTGATAGGCTT
>NW_013629857.1:0-470 GCF_000695525.1 Brassica oleracea var. oleracea
GCTAACAGAGGTTCATATGACAAGGATCCATGTGGCTGAATGGTGTAGCTTTGATGCAACTATTTTACACATGAGAAAAAACATGAGAATGAGTTTATTTCCAAGCTCAAGAGAGAAGCTATTAGGTTAAAGAAACAACGTAGCAAATATTTTACAGCTTCATGGTCAATTCTGTGGTACATGAGCTTCGTTCTTGGTCCACAAGTCTTTCGATAAGCTGCCACGATATGAGCTACACCGTAAACCGCTGTTGATTTGTTACCGTTTTATTCTTTCTTAATAAACAAAATAAGTTTAGATATTATTTTAAACTATATACATATTTAGGGAAAATTCTGTTTTAAATGTTGAGTCAGCTACTAAATATTCTTGTGGCATAAAAATATTTTAAGGGAATATTCATTTTTTTAAATGTAATAAATAGACATGACTGCTCTAAATATTCTTGAATGTCGTTTAGTAATTTTAAA
>NW_013629858.1:0-470 GCF_000695525.1 Brassica oleracea var. oleracea
ACATGATTTACACTTTTTGAAAAGTGAATATACATATTTTGAAGTAACACTAATAAATGTATTTTTACATTTCCATATTTGATTAAACTGCATTTAAAAGTTTGAAAGTAATATGCAAATTGTGTTGGTAAGATTGATAACGATTTGGTTAATGTAGTAGCTTAAAAATAGGAGTCGTATTTGGAGTGTCATTGATTTTAGGATTCTACAAAATTAATGATTTAGATTGTGTGCATCGAAAATTTTGTTGAGTATAACATTCCAAAAGTTATATTTTAGAAATATTTTGTTCAGCTAAGTAATATTAGTAACGTGTTTTTTGTCAACTTAAAAATGTGGTTATACAAACATATGTATGTATGCAGTTAGTTATGAAATTATTTTACGGAAAACCGGATCCAAATTCCACAGATTAAAATACATAACTGAAGAATTACATTTTATGTGGAATATCTAAAACTTTTTTTTTT
>NW_013629859.1:0-470 GCF_000695525.1 Brassica oleracea var. oleracea
ATTGGCTACAAAGAGAGACTGTTCCTAATAGTTTTCCTAGTAACATAATCACTGTAAATTGAAACAAAAATCACAATTCATTCAAGTTGATTTATCGTTATACTAATCCGTAAACAACATAATCAATCTATTTGAAAACCTTCCAAAATAATTTGAAAAGCAATTCAAAACAAAATAATCAATCGAAGAGGACAATGGATATGATATACCTTGACAACGATTATAATAAGATACAACGGAACTGAGAGAGATAGCCGACAGCGGAGCTGAGGGAGATCGTATGGCGGAGCTGAGGGAGATCATCGGCAGCAGAGCTGAGAGATCGTCGACGGCAGAGCTGAGGGAGACCGTCGTAACTGACTTTCGACAAAGCTGAAGGAGATTGCCGCGAAGCTAAAGAACGACAGTGATGGCAGAGTTGAGGGACGACGACGACGGATCTGAGGGACAATGACGGCATATTTGAGGGA
>NW_013629860.1:0-470 GCF_000695525.1 Brassica oleracea var. oleracea
GGTGGCAACGAGTTTGAAACAGGAGGCAATGAAAGATCTGTGAAAACCGGAGAAGACGGAGTCGAAGAGAATAAAAAGAGGAGTCATGAATTATCTAAATTACTTTTAATTATATTTTCAGATTAATGTTATCTTATTAGGATAATGTATGTGTTTTTTTTGCCTAAAAATAATTATTCCTTTTTTTCTTAAGTAAGTGAATTATCGAAAATAAATTTGGGTTTAGATTAGGGGTTTAATTGGGTTTATACAAAAGATGATACTAAATGGACAATTTATACTTCAAATTATGGTAAAGGGACAATATACTTGTTGTTTTGTTCTATATTTACTAATTTCCCGAAGAACTACTTACTTACCGAGAACATGATTACTCGTCAACTGTTTTTCTTTGATCTAACTAGGTAAAAGCTTTGGAACAACTGAAACTCACTGAAGCCAAAACTGTTGTTGTGGGTAAGAAAATGGAA
>NW_013629861.1:0-470 GCF_000695525.1 Brassica oleracea var. oleracea
ACTTCAATATTAATTAAGAATATCTGCTTTTTACAGGTTGATTATGATTATCCTTATTTTCCCGTATGGTTTCACGAATTGGTTCAATGTCCAGTTGCAAAGGTCACCACATCACCTATGTATTTCACACGAGGATTTACCTTTCACACATACGAGTATGGGAGACATTGGGCAACGAGTAACTACGGAATATGTGTGAAAGGTTAAGCAGACTTTTACGGGATCTTGCAGGAGATTATTGAAGTGGAATTTCCGGGGTTATTGAAGCTAAAATGCGTCCTTTTCAAATGTGAATGGTTCGATCCTGTTGTGAACCGAGGGATTCGGTATAACAAATTTGGTGTTGTGGATGTCAATTTTGGGAGATGATACAACAAATTTGAGCCTTTCATTTTAGCTTCACATGCCGAGCAAGTTAGCTTTCTTCCTTATCTTCGGCTTCGAACTTCCGGGATAAACTGGTTAGCTGC
>NW_013629862.1:0-470 GCF_000695525.1 Brassica oleracea var. oleracea
GATTCTCGAATAGCGATGTGCGGTCTAAGTCTACAGCTTGTATGGTTCAGAGATGTCTGGTAAGAGCATGGTTATTCAGGAAAAGCGAGTTCCCACTCTTTCAAACCTTTCTCCCTGTTCTTGAGGCTTGGCCTTGTTCGAGGACAAACAAGGATCTAAGTCTGGGGGAATTGTTATATGGTATTTTTATTACCATTATATGTGTGCTTTGAGCTAATTCTCAGTCCTAATTCGTGTTTAATTGATATCATTCCAGGTTTGGAGCAGGTGAAAGAGCAAAGAAGAGAGATTCAGGAAGTCAGATGTCGTTTTGAAGGATTCGATGCAGAACAGCCATCTAGAACAACCCGAAGGTTGTTCCCGAAGAGAACAAGCGTCTAACTGCTCCCGATCATTAAGGAAACTTCCTATTCTAGAAGTTTTCCCTAGATTCCACTCTCTCTTATCTCTTTACCACCAGAGCCTCCATA
>NW_013629863.1:0-470 GCF_000695525.1 Brassica oleracea var. oleracea
AGCTACTGGTGCAAAGGTTTCTATGTAATCTTCTCCATAGGTTTGAGCGAAACCTCGTGCAACTAGCCTTGACTTCTTCCTCTCAATCTTTCCATCAGCCTTATACTTGATTGTGAATATCCATCTACTAGTCACAGCCTTCTTCCCTTTTGGTAACTCACTCTCATACTATCATTCTTGATCATAGCTCCTGCCTCAGCTCCAACTGACTCCTTCCATTCTTTATCCATGATTGCTTCTTCATAGCTTCTTGGGATGTAGTTCTCATCCAAGTTAACCATGAAGGCACAATGTTCTTCAGGGTATTGATTAAAGGAACACACAACCTGAGAAGGATGCTTCACAGCTTGGGCATTGTTGTACACTCGCGTGTTTACCCAAGAGGAAGGATCCTTTTTCAGCCTTGTGCTCCTCCTCAATACCGGTTGTTCTTGCTCTTGAACCGGCTCAGCTTGTGTATGCGGTTCTTG
>NW_013629864.1:0-470 GCF_000695525.1 Brassica oleracea var. oleracea
AGGCCAGAAGGATGTATTGCTGAGTCATACCTAGCAGAAGAGTGCATGCGGTTTTGTAGTGAGTTTCTTAAGAAGACAACAAGTGTAGAGGAAAAATTAGATAGGAATACTGATTATGAGAGCCAGTCAATCCTAGAGGGACGACCAATATCGGCAGCCACTTCCGTTAATCTGTCTGAAACAGAGAAGAGAATTGCCCACCTCGCTGTCATTCAGAATACGTCTGTGGTTGACCCCTATGTTGAGTAAGTGAACTGATATTTTTTTCACTTGTCATCTATAAAATCATAAACAGTACTGATACATAGTTTTCTTTTTCTTAGCATGCACCTGCAATATCTTCAAGATACCAACGCTAGATGTAGACGTGATGCAACGTTTTTGTGGAGTACACATACCATGAATTTTGCATCTTGGTTAAAAGAACAGGCAAGCATCTAATTTTTCCTATGTGTTAAGTTTCTCTGAAA
>NW_013629865.1:0-231 GCF_000695525.1 Brassica oleracea var. oleracea
ATACGCGACTCCCGGAAACTTCCGTCGAGTGCCGCATTGAACACCCTTATCCCCTGCACGAACTTAAGATCCGAAAGGGAAACAAAAAAAATATAATTTAGATCAAAGTTCAAAGGATAAACCTCGTTGATTAAGCTGGAGCCTTCGGCGACTACTTTCCTCCTTGACTCTTCGTCTAGCGACTTATGAGTAGTAAAACCGGGAGGGAGGGAGGCAAAAAAGTCGCTGGGA
>NW_013629865.1:248-470 GCF_000695525.1 Brassica oleracea var. oleracea
TGGGAAGGGGAACCTCGCTGGTTCCACTCCTTTCCCCTGGGGAGAAACCAGGGTTCCATTCTGGCAGCGGAAGGTTTCCCAAGACGTTCTCGGAGGCAACTCCCTAGCCTTTCTGAGACCTGATTCTCTGCCTCTGAGCAGGGAAGACATCAATGACCGGGTCTACGCCATACGAAACGTCCAGAGGCTGAGAGACGGCTCGAGATCGATGGAGCTCCACCG
>NW_013629866.1:0-470 GCF_000695525.1 Brassica oleracea var. oleracea
TATGAATTAAATATATAATAATAAGTAAATACACAATTTTTTAAAAAGTTCAATAAGCATTAAACATCTATCTTAAAATGTAAAATATATAATATAAGTAAATACACAATTTAAAAAAATGGAAAAATTACATTAAGATTTAAATATCTATTTTAAAATATAAAATATAAATATAGATATTACGTAAATAAAAAATATAAGAAATGAAAATAAACATTTTAAAAGTACATTAAGATTTAAACATCTATCTTAAAATGTACATCTATCTTAAAATGGTAGTAAATTATATAAAAATGGAAATACCACATTAAACAAAAAAAAGTGTAGTTTTACATCAAGAAAGTCCCTATAAAATTCATTATTCCATCAGCATCAACCTCACACTATTAAGGAAAACTTTAAAGCACTCGAGCAAAAAAATGTTTACACCATCAACTCTTGCCGTCCCAAAAACCTTTAATGACCTTGAA
>NW_013629867.1:0-470 GCF_000695525.1 Brassica oleracea var. oleracea
GCCAACGTCCACTTGAAGGAGAAAGGAGATTTGGAGATGTACCAGGGACTGTACATGTCGAGCCCAAGCCACCAGATCCTTCAAGGATCAATCAAACTCCAACTTCTAAAACCCACAACAATCATGTTGTTAATTCTCGGTTTGATTATAACTCTTTTGCTGATAAAATTGAACTCTTTAAATTTTCAGGAAAAAGAGGTTATCTTAGATGGGAGAGGAACCTTGATGAATGGTTTCACTTCAACAACATCCTGAGGAAAGAAAGGCTAGCTTATGCTATTGATCAACTTAGAGAAGAAGCCTTTAAATGGTGGGTACAAGAAGAAGATGATAGGTGGTTTTACAATGAGCCAACTATCAAAACGTGGAGAGCTCTTAAGGAAGTCATGAGGGATAGATTTGCACCATATTTTACAAGTTCTTAAATCCAAGAACTATATCCAAGGAGGTATCCAATTCATGGTTCCAAA
>NW_013629868.1:0-470 GCF_000695525.1 Brassica oleracea var. oleracea
GAGTTTAACTCCACGTTTATAGCTTCTTTCAATTTGATCCAATCTGACCGTTGAGTGCAGTCATAAATAGACATGGGTTCATGATCCTCATTCAAATCCATAAGTTCAAGTCATACCTTGTATGCAAATATATCATCAATGTCGACATTCTTTTCGTTCCATTGTATCCAAGACAAGACATAGTTTATTGAGATCTCATTATTATCAAGACCTTCAGTACCTTGAATCTTGGCGTCCCAAGAATCAGTATTAGATACAACAGGGTCGGCCGCATCTAAGCATTCATGATCGGCTGCGATCGCTATTAGGGTTTTGGGATCGGCCGCAGTTAAGTCCCTGGATTTAGGAACGGCTGCGGTCGTGTCTAGGGTTTCAACAACCTCGGTTTCATTCTCTGCACCTTTTTTAGTTTTCCGAGGGTTCTTGGAACCTATTGGTCTACCACATTTCAAACGTTGTCTAGACTCTGT
>NW_013629869.1:0-470 GCF_000695525.1 Brassica oleracea var. oleracea
AAAAAATCTTCCCCCCTCCAAACCAACCGAGCCGCATCCCCTCCGAGTCAAATCTCCACCCACTCTCCTCCTTCTGAAGAAACCTCCACCCGTACTACTCAACCTGAACAAACTGAAACCTCAGATATTTTGATGGCAGAAGCTCCTCTTCCAGCTTCTGTTACTCCTCCTCCTACTGTTAATGTGTCTCCTGCAGCTCAGCAAGAGCCACAAAAATCTTTTGTTCAGCAAATGCCACAAAATTCCTCTACTCAGCAGACTCCTTCCCTAGTTGAAAAAATCAGAAGATTAGAGGATAAGTCCCTCACGAGGCTTGCCCCAGTGTCTTTTGCAGAGAATGGAAGGCCTCGAGTGCTTATACCTGATGAAGTGTTCCAAATAGGTGTAGATCTCCATAAAGACTTCATTGTTTGCTACTTCAAAGGAAGACCGCCACCTTACAGTCAGATCCAAAGCGTCCTGAACCACAT
>NW_013629870.1:0-470 GCF_000695525.1 Brassica oleracea var. oleracea
CTTGCTCTTCCATGTGATTAAGTTGCCTCCGATGAAAGTACAATAGCATGTTGTTGACCTTCTGTCTACTCTATCACCAGCCCAATTTGCATCACAATATCCCACTATCTCTGTACTCTTATTGCAACCCATCCAAACACCTTTACCAGGAGCCTCTCTTAGATATCTCATGATCCTTTCCACCATATTCCAATGATGAACATTTGGTGCTTGCATATGTTGACTAGCTTGATTCACAGTAAAACAGATGTCTGGTCTTGTGATGGTGAGATAGATTAGCTTCCCAACCATCCTTCTATAGAGCTTGAAATCGACAAATGGAGTATCATCAAACTCCCCCTCACGCAAGACTTTGTACCCTTCTTCAAGTGGTGTATTAGCTATTCTTCCTCCAAGCTTTCCTGCCTCATTTAAAAGATCAAATGTGTACTTTCTTTGAGATAAGAAAATCCCCTCTTTAGAGCGGCATA
>NW_013629871.1:0-470 GCF_000695525.1 Brassica oleracea var. oleracea
TGATGCGTTTCTTCACAAACTGTTATAGGATTATCATGGCCAGCTCCGGCTCAATACTATTACGAGCCCTAGGGTGAAAAATATTTTTTTTTTATCCTCTAAAATTTATATGTAGATAATGTTTAAAATGTTTTTAAAATTTAATCCGTAATATTTTGTAATGAAAATAAAACTATATACATATCAAATAATTTTGGCCCTTTTCACTTTTATTTATTATATTTATAATTTTTTATATATAAAAATATATATTATATGGCCCCTTAATTAATATTATACGGAGAGGATATGGGCTTTGGGCCCGAAACGGTCACACCGTTTGTCCACTTAATAACCGGCCCGATCATGGCTTTCATGTCCCTGTCTCTGGGGTCATTGAAAAGTTTGGCGATGTTTCTGGAAGTTTATATACGATACTTGGTTAAAAAAATTCCTAAAAATATAATAATCACTTTTTCATGTTTGTTGAT
>NW_013629872.1:0-470 GCF_000695525.1 Brassica oleracea var. oleracea
TGACCAAGTTTGACTTCCAATCAGTAGATTGAAATGAACGTCTACGGATGTGTAGACTTCTTGTCACTCTCAAATCCGACGGGTTGGTTTTGCATTTGACCAAAATAAAAAAAAAGTAGACTTTATATGCAGTCTACATTTTTTTTTCTAAGATAAGAAGACTGCATATGAAGTCTACAATTTAATAAATTTTTGATTGCTTTTTAAACTTTTTGGTCAAACACAAAACTAACCTATTCAACGAAGTCAAAGTTTTGGTCAAATGCAGAACTGACCTCTTATAGACTTTGTTGGCAGTCTACATTTTGTAGACTTTCGTTGAAGTCTATTTTGAAAAGTCAAAAGTTCGGTCAAATGAAAAACTAACCTCTTTTAGGTAGACGTCTTAGTAAGTCTACCGAAAATTTTAATTTGTTGTCAAAAGTAAAGACGGAGACTACTGGGGAAGTCTGCGTTAGAAAAAAAATTTG
>NW_013629873.1:0-470 GCF_000695525.1 Brassica oleracea var. oleracea
ATAAAAGGAAGAAAATTAAAATAAATAAATATACAATATAAAAAAAATAAAAAATAGGTAAAATATAATTAAAAAATTGAAAAACTAAATTAAACATCTCTCTGAAAAAAATGTTTAGTAAAATGAATAATAAGTAAATATACAATTTAACAAAAATATTATATTAAACATCTATAGTAATATTAGAATTAATAAATATACAATATAAGGAAAAATACACAATAAGTAAATATACAATATTATAACTGAAAAAAAACTAAATTAAAAATCAATCTGAAAAATGTATAGTAAAATAAATAATAATTAAGTATATTTATTTTGACAACATTAATTAAGTATAAGAAATAAAAATATTACATTAAGCATCTATCATAACATTAGAATAAAAAAAAGTAAATATATAATATAAGAAAAAATAAATACTAAGTAATTATACAATATAAGAAATAAAAACTAACATCAAACATCTA
>NW_013629874.1:0-470 GCF_000695525.1 Brassica oleracea var. oleracea
ACAGTTTTGCTCTCCACCTGATCCTTCCTTCGGTTCATGTGCATAGTATCGAAAATTGGTAAAGGGCCTTCCTTTTCTGGCTCGGTTTCAATTTTCTCCAAAGTCACCAACGATTTCTGTTTTTGGCACTTGTTGGCATAATGACCGATCCTATGGCATTTGAGGCACCTGGTAGAAAGAGCCTTGCTTGTGGTTTTCACAGCCTTGTTTTTATCAGAAGACAACACATTAGTTTTCAAATCAGAATTTGAAGGAGAAGAAGAATTACTTTGTTGTTTTGGTGCAGAAGAAGTGTTGGTGTTTCCCTTCTTTTTGAGTTGTCGGACAACATGAATCGCCTTATGCAACATCTTTTCCAAGCTGGCATAAGTATAAAGCTCGTTCTGATCAGACACATCACGATTGTTTCTCTTGGCTTTGGTCAAGGGACAATCACCACTCCTGATCCGCTTCTCATCATTGGACCTGTT
>NW_013629875.1:0-196 GCF_000695525.1 Brassica oleracea var. oleracea
AGCATGCTTTGATGATAGAGAGGCCAGCTGAAGTGATTCAGAACCTGAAGATTGCTGCCTATGGGATGGTGTTGGATTCACACAGAGGATTTGGTAGTAAGGATCAGTATGAGGAGCTGCCTCAAATTGTCCATCAGGAAGCCTCGGTCATTCAACAAGGGGACACCCAGCAAAACGACTGGAGCGAGCTTAAGGC
>NW_013629875.1:237-470 GCF_000695525.1 Brassica oleracea var. oleracea
ACATTTCTTGGTCCTAATGGAACTTATCCAGTCATTGTGAGTAGTGAACTTACTGAAACTGAGCTATCTGAACTTTTGAAAACACTTAAAAGATTTAGAAAAGCAATAGGTTACTCACTTGATGACATCAAGGGAATATCACCCTCTTTGTGTATGCATAGGATACATCTTGAGGATGAATAAATGACTTATATCGAGCATCAAAGAAGGTTAAATCCTAACCTGAAGGATGT
>NW_013629876.1:0-470 GCF_000695525.1 Brassica oleracea var. oleracea
GTCTTCTTTCATATTAACCTCACAACCCATCTCGGTTGCTTGTCCAAAACTTATGATATTGTGTTTAAAGTTGGCTCTGATACCAATTAAAGTTGCACAAACACAAAGATTATAAGAAATTCTCTTCTTATTAGATTTAGAAACTCTCTCAAAACTAAACTTTTCAATGTGTTTAAGACTTGGGATGTAGTAGATATCTTTGAGTGCTCTTCTCTCCCCTGTTTTTCCGATGAACGTGATCGAACCTTTCCCAACAATCTCGACGTTTGATCCATCACCGAATTTGACTTTGCCTTTGATGCTCTCATCTAGGTTTGAGAAGAACTCTCTCTTGCCTGTCATATGGTTACTTGCACCATTGTCAAGGTACCATATACTTGTATTTCCATCGTATTCATCAAACCTCTTAGGAAACACTCTCTGTTCGTTGAGGAATACTACTTCATGCATATATAATGCATCTGCTTCTT
>NW_013629877.1:0-470 GCF_000695525.1 Brassica oleracea var. oleracea
CAAAAAGTCTCTTCCATACTCTATCTTTGCCGGCGACAATAGCTTTAGCGGTTTTGGGATTGTATCTCTCAGAGTATGAACCACAAGGGAGGCCCGTGACAGTGCCAAATTCCTCAAGACCATATCGGAAAGGAAAACCACCAAATGCGGACCAAAGCGTGTTCTTTGGAAGACAAACAAGTTGACGAGTGAGAAACACGTGGATCAGCTTACACGACACAGGGCATTGACGAGCAGGGAGGTCGAAGAGTTTCCCGAAACAGGACCTACGGATGGTTTCAAATTCCGCCGTGTCGCGAAGAACGTTGCGAATAAAAGGGAGTAGATCCGGAGAGGAATAGATGTTATGACGCCTGGTGGGGAACCGGTCCGTCGCGAAAAGTCGAGGAGGTAGACGGAGGTCCGGTGAAGATGGATCTACATATATAAAACAAATCAGATTCTGGGATTTTGGAAAAAACGAGAGCAGC
>NW_013629878.1:0-470 GCF_000695525.1 Brassica oleracea var. oleracea
CTAGAAATTTTTATGCCCTGCATGTTGGCTATTTCGTAAGAACCTGGACGGACGACTTTTTCAATTTTATAGAGACCTTCCCAGTTTGCTCCGAGTTTTCCCGCGTTTCGTTCAGCGGTGTTTTGGAAAACTTTGTGAAGGACCAGATCCCCCTGATTGAACCTACGATTTCGTACGTTGGAATTATAGTATTTTGCAGCGGCGTGCTGGTAGTTTTGAATTCGGATAAGCGCTCGATCCCGGCGCTCGTTAATGAGGTCGAGATCATAATAACCTTCTTCGAACACCGGGAAATTCAACTTCCGCGGGAATCATGCATTTCGTGCCGTATACCAGAGCGAAGGGAGTTTATCCCGTTGCTCGCCTTGGGGTGGTACGGTGAGACCAGAGGACTCCCTCGAGTTCGTCGGCCCATCTGTCTTATTTGGCCTCTAAGCGTTTCTTCAGTCCGTCGAGAATGGTCTTGTTGA
>NW_013629879.1:0-121 GCF_000695525.1 Brassica oleracea var. oleracea
GAGACATAGGTTCATGATAACCATGTCTAGTACACTGTCCATAAGTATTTGGTTTATCCGACAATAGTAAAGACTTAAGAGTAGACGATCACGTCTAGACTATGGACACATGCAAACACGA
>NW_013629879.1:314-470 GCF_000695525.1 Brassica oleracea var. oleracea
TCTTGCCTGATCTTACTTGAACATATAAATGATTTTAAAGAGTTGCCTAAAGGGCATAAAACCAAGTAAGAAATCATGAATGGGTATAGTAAGCATAGTAAAGATACTTTGGCTAAGGCATTGCCTTAAAAGGCATTATACACACCCAAAAGAACA
>NW_013629880.1:0-470 GCF_000695525.1 Brassica oleracea var. oleracea
AATTAAATACAATATTAAAAACAATGTGGAGTACTATGCCCTATTAAGTTCTCCAAACCTTATGTAGAGCTTAGACATCAATTCCCGGCAAATTTCAGGAGACGTGCAAGGGCCACACATGAGGTACACGACGTTTCCTAGAGGCCGCATGAAGATTCCATCTTCCCTGAGCATCTGTAAAAGAGACTTTGCGTACAACGAAGCATACCTAAAACACATGCAGAGCAAAACACAAACCATATGAGATACCAAAAGTCTGGTTCTTCAAGACAATGCTTTTTAAAAGAGATTCAGTAGATCTTTACCTGGAGTTGGAAGCATCTACTTTAAGTTCTAGAGCGAAAAGGGTTCCTATTACAACCACCCTTTGAACCGCACTGTGACATGATATTTGCTGCACCAGTTCTTCATCCCACAGCTGCCCAAAAACATGTGTACGGTTGAAACCCATTTAGAGATGTTTGATTACT
>NW_013629881.1:0-470 GCF_000695525.1 Brassica oleracea var. oleracea
GCGTAGTTCTTGGCTCGATCTTGTGCCTCTTTCATCTTTTCCTTCAATATTTTTATCTTTTCAGTTGTTTCTTCGACAATCTCTGGACCGATCATGCTACGCTCCCCCACTTGGGTCCAGCATAACGGGGTTCTGCACGGCCGTCCATACAGAGCTTCATATGGCGACATGCCAATGCTCCTATGGAAGCTATTGTTGTAAGCAAATTCCACTAAGGGTAAATGTCTTTCCCAGGAGTCACCCCAGTCCAAGACACATGCTCGCAACATATCCTCCAATGTCTGGATCGTCCGTTCAGATTGTCCATCCGTTTGTGGGTGATAGGCAGTACTCATGTTCACTCTAGTTCCTAAAGCCTTTTGGAAAGCTCTCCAGAAATAAGATGTGAACCTTGGGTCCCTATCTGATACAATGCTTGCCGGTACACCATGCAGTCGGACGATTTCGTCTATGTACTTGCGTACAATCTG
>NW_013629882.1:0-470 GCF_000695525.1 Brassica oleracea var. oleracea
TCTCAAGAACCCTCTGTGAGAGGTAATAATAATAATTAAGATTTAAATAGTTTCAAAAAAGAATATTCATATTTAAAATAAAAATAAAAAAGAAGAATTTCGAAATAAAAGTTTCAAAAAGTTAAAAGATCTTTCCATTCAAAACCTTTTTTTGATATATATATATATATATATTATTTATTTAGATATATATTATATTTATATTTCTATAGAGTAAAAGTATATTCAACGATGTATTTTAATAGACTTTAAATCTAAACACAACCTATCATAATTCGAGTGATGATTTTAAATTCTATTTTAAAATCTAGTGTTATTCAACGTTTAAGGATTTTAAAATTCTTTGTATTTTCAATTGATTTCAAATCATCTGTTATGGAGTCTCATGAATAAATAAGTGAACTTAAAGTTCAAGGCATACTGCAGAGATTTTAGAATTCTTTTAAATTATCTTAAAATTTTAAAATTTG
>NW_013629883.1:0-470 GCF_000695525.1 Brassica oleracea var. oleracea
GGTTTGTAACTGAATAGTGCTCTAGGCATATATTGATTGTTCAGGGTTGTGTAGGCACCGTGTTTGATTCATGCTTGAGCTAGGCCTACATAGTTGTAGTGCTATGAACTGAGTCAGTGGTTGGCGGTTTAGCATCTCATACCTCGCTGGGAAACTCCCATGTTCCTCACCCCTTCTTCCTTTCCCCCTTTCAGGTAAGACTCACGACCAGGAGTGATTAAAATCGGTTTGGTGCTTTGGGTGTTATGGTTTGGTGATTTGGGTGTTATTGGCTTTTCGGGCCTTTGGGCTTCAGACGTTTCCGCTTATTTATACATTTCAGACTTTCGGCTTTATGTTGTCTTTATTTTTCAGACGTTTATTTTATATACTGGATTTCCATCATGGACTAGACGTAGATGGCGATTTCTGAATTTATTTTTAATCTTTTTATTTTTATTATTTCGAAAGTGACGGGTGTCACATTTTTT
>NW_013629884.1:0-470 GCF_000695525.1 Brassica oleracea var. oleracea
AGAGCTGGGTGAATATAAGGCATCACTGATTTCTAGATGCATACCTTAGGCAATAATATATTGGCCTAACCATAGTCTTCTTTCAGACTGGCGACACCTGCTTTAGTACTTATATTGACGTTTTTCAGTGTACTCATATAGAAAAAGCATTCATTCATTTAATCTAAGTAGACAATGTAATAGAAATAAATTCAAGGAGATAAAAATCAGAGAAAGCAAACAAGCAAAGCAATCACACAAGTTTGATGTCGAAATCAGATTATCAACTTGATTCTTTTAGGCAATCATAAGTCTCATATTCCATAAGATCATCTTGATCATGTTCGAAATTATTTTCACCATCTTTATAGACCAAGTGGGTTTCAGGATTCTTCCCTTTCAGACTCTCTTTGATAGAGGTCACAAAAATATTTGGGAGTCTTTCATATCTTAGCCCAATGGTTCCCATTCCACATCTATGGTACACTGAT
>NW_013629885.1:0-470 GCF_000695525.1 Brassica oleracea var. oleracea
TTGGTTAGAAACAACAACAATAATAACAGTTTATGTTATCAAATCATTCTTTTGATATAAAATAGAATTCTCTTTAAAAAATATGTACATATACGATTGGTATATATATGTAAAGTTATACATTCTCAGACGACAAAAGCACAACACATCAATTCAGGTAACATCTTTATTCATCTATTTATTAATTAATGTTTCTTCTTATTTTTACACCAAATCTTTTAAAACACGTTAAATACAGTATATATTATTAATACATAAATTATAAAAACAAAACAAAAACAATATAAGAAAAGAGGGAAATCTATTTACGATTTTGATTTTTAAGTTTCATCATTCTCAAGCAACTTAAAATGAAATGACTGAATCTAATTGAAGTATTCCCCTTTTTGATAACTAAATTCAAATTTATAGAAATTGAATATATGATAGTAGAACACAAAAAAATAATAATAATCAAAACAAAAAAAATT
>NW_013629886.1:0-470 GCF_000695525.1 Brassica oleracea var. oleracea
CAATTGAGAAATGAAAAAATAAATTAAACATCTATAAAATAATAACTGAATACCAAATATAAGAAATCAAAATATTATACTAAACATTATCGTATTAAACATTATCTTATTAATAGAAGAAGTAAATATAAAAGATAAGAAAAATAAATAATAAGTAAATATAGTATATAAGAAATAAAAATATTACATTAAATATATATCGTAGTATTATCATTGATATAAAAGCAAAAAAATTTAGAATAAATAAATATACAAAATAAGAACGATAAACATTAAATAAATTAAAAGTAAATTTACATTATAAAAATATTACACTAAACATCAACTATAATATTAGAATAAGTAAATATAAAATATAAAAAAAATAAATTATAAGTAAATATACAATATAAAGATACAAAAAATACATT
This sequence comes from Brassica oleracea var. oleracea, assembly GCF_000695525.1. Taxonomy (NCBI): domain Eukaryota; kingdom Viridiplantae; phylum Streptophyta; class Magnoliopsida; order Brassicales; family Brassicaceae; genus Brassica; species Brassica oleracea. The sequence goes on from NW_013629886.1 coordinate 411, forward strand.
AACCTTAATCTGAAAAATATATAATAATGTAAATAATAAGTAAATATATAATATAAGAAA
>NW_013629887.1:0-470 GCF_000695525.1 Brassica oleracea var. oleracea
CTCTTTAGCTCCTCACCATAATCAGATTCACTTTTAGAATCACTCTTAGTGACTGTCTTCTTCTTCCGCTTCTGCAGATTTTCACACTCATCAGCTACATGCCCAAAACCTTTGCATTCATGGCACTGTAGAACCTTTGGAGAATCACAAAATCTTCCTATTCTTTCTTGCTCCTTCATGTTATCATCAACCATGAACCCCATAAAAGATTTGTTTCGTCCATTCCATGAGAAACGCTTCTTGAAAGGCAACTTAGCTCTCTCCATCAATCCTCAAGATCTACTTGAAACTCTTGTCCTTCTTCCTGAACCAGTTTCTGTCCTCACCCTTATGATCTCACCAGTAACTTAGGTGACCCGCTCTGATACCAATTGTTAATGCAGTGAGGTCAGAGTAAAATGCAGAAATAAACAAGACACAAAGTTTTCTCTTTTCGAATTCACTAGAACAAGAAAGTCTTACACCAATCT
>NW_013629888.1:0-470 GCF_000695525.1 Brassica oleracea var. oleracea
GAGAAGAAGAGAACAATGGCGACGAAGGATTTGGAAATGAAGACCTCGTTTGAATCCGTCTAAGAGCTTTCATCGAACCCTAAGCTTGACAACTAGATCCTCTTCGGCTTCGGGTTCTCTCTCTGTAGAAAGGATGACATCTTTTATATCTCTCTCTTTCTCTCTAAGTCAATACAGAGTAAAGAAGAAGGAGTCTTCATGCCGCCTATTTATTTGCCTTTGTAAAGTTCAGTTCATTCTGGACAATTAAACCTAGCACAGGTAACTCATGGTTAGTCAACAAACTACTAAAGTTGAGGGGAGAGGTCTATAATTGGATCAAGCTGCGGATCGGGAATGGCGATAAAGCAAGGTTCTGGACATATAATTGGTCACCTTTTGGCTCGTTGCAGAGGTTCCTTGCCAATGACTTTGGACAGATAGTTGGTCACCTTTTGGCTCGTTGCAGAGGTTCCTTGCCAATGACTTAA
>NW_013629889.1:0-125 GCF_000695525.1 Brassica oleracea var. oleracea
TATTTCGTGGTGAACCATACTGGTTACCATGGCTTTATGCCTCTTTCGTACTGATCCTTAGCATAGAATAAATCAGTAGAAAATATGGGTATAAGCATTCATAATGCTTTTAGGCGATTTTTCAA
>NW_013629889.1:256-470 GCF_000695525.1 Brassica oleracea var. oleracea
GTAAAGTTGAACCTATACAATCAAGATGAAGTTAAATCTATGCGAGAAATCAATCTATCAGTGTACTGACTCATTAGTCTACACCCAACAATTGATTTTATGTGATTTCAGGAAGGTAAAGTTAAACCTATAAAATCAAGGTAAAGTTAAACCATGCATGAAATCAGCTATCAGTGGACTGATTATCCTTTTATTAAGGTTTTATTTGTTATTT
>NW_013629890.1:0-470 GCF_000695525.1 Brassica oleracea var. oleracea
GTTAGTCCACCAATTTAAGGAGTATTACGAAGTTTTACTAAATTAATCGGCAAAAACTCAAAATGATGTCTACGTACCATGAAAGAGAGTTTAATATACATTAATTCAAATGTAGAATGTGTTTAGAAATTTTAAAACAACACTAAAGATCATAGGCTTAAGTATACAGAGCATTTACCAAAAAAATAAATATTTTCGTAGGGGTTAACACATAGATTTTGAAAAAAATTAAAATTTGAAAATACTGTTTTAATGCATAGTTGCATCCTTCGGTAACATATAATGAATATCAAAGAGGTTTGGAACTTTTGTTGGCACCGTTTCTCAAGAAAATAGTGATTTTATAGTGGTTAGTCCACCAATTTAAGGAGTATTATGAAGTTTTACTAAATTAATTGACAAAAAAATTAAAACAATGTCCCCGTACCATGAAAGAGAGTTAAATATACATTAATTCAAATGTAGAATGT
>NW_013629891.1:0-470 GCF_000695525.1 Brassica oleracea var. oleracea
TTTTAATATATACTTTCTCAAGAATTTTCTTCCGCGGAGTTTAAAGTGAACTTCATCTAGTACGCCTAACTTTGCCAAAATCGTCAAACCGCGCGCTAGAGTCTCGACTCTAACGAGCTGGGGGGCTAACTGTTGGGGTCAAAAACGGCTACGACGAAGTTAACATTCAAAACGTCCGAAAAAGAAAATGAGAACTTTCTTCGACAAATACTTTTTCGAAATAGATTCTTTCTTACGAAAAGCTTTGCGGAGGAAACACGAGACATCGGACAAGAGCTCAAAAAAGGTCGCCACGCAACGACCGAACGCGTGTTCCGCTCGGTCGCTACATAGCGACCGAGTGTTCGTTCCGCTCGGTCGCTACGTACCAACCGAGCTCTTCTGAAACGTCGATACGACATTAGTCCATGCATTTTCGTCTATCCTTTGATGCTATCTCCCGAAGACCGTAGCGAACCCATTTTATGTTT
>NW_013629892.1:0-469 GCF_000695525.1 Brassica oleracea var. oleracea
AACATAACTCATCTTTGTAACGGAATCCTACTTGCAAACAAATCCCGAGAGGTTTCCGACCAAAGTCATAGCTTTTCTCCACCGCTGTATCTTCTCCTCCTTAAACCTTTTAGCATGTGCTTCAAAGTCCTTAGCGAAATGATCGTTCTGTTTACGGACATGCGAAGGATCAACCTCATAGAAGATGGGTATCATCGGGCGTTTCAGAGACGCTCGCAGATCGCAGAGGGTAGCTAGCTCGTCTAGGCACCAGTGCGAGTCAGCGTAGCGAGGGGATAAAACGACGACGGAGGCTGCAGAGTCTTCCATGGCTGCGACGAGGCTTGGATTGATCTCGTCGCCTCGTTGCATACCTTCGTCGTCGCGAAAGACGCGGACTTTCTCTTTTCGGTGGAGAGCGTCGTAGACGCGCTCGGTGATGGTGTGGCGCGTGTCTTCGCCTCGGAAGCTGAGGAAGACGTCGAACTTG
>NW_013629893.1:0-469 GCF_000695525.1 Brassica oleracea var. oleracea
AAAATGTTACGGTTATCTGATATTTCATTAAAAAAAATCGTTTATCGGAAATTATCTTGCGCTCTCAAAGCAGGATCAAAATATTGTTGACTATTAATATCGTAGAAATTTAGAAGTTAATAATACTAATGAACTTTTCCAACTTATTTTGTCATTTTTTACATCTCCAAATGATAATGTTTTATTGTTATCATAATCTGACAGAAATAATGAGATTGTGGCATTTTTGAATGATAACAAATCGATTCATTGATTTAGAGATGTCTTGTTTTGTTACATAACATTTTCTCAGAAAGGTAAGATACTGAATTTTTGTGTAGAAGTTTAATATAAAAGTATATGATCGTTAAGGAGATAGTACCTGGTGAGAGGTGGCCATGAAGTTTGGGCTTCAGAGAGAATGAAGTGAATCTAATAGCGATAGGAGCATCACACAATCTGAAGTTCGTGTTGCTTCTTGCAACATCAA
>NW_013629894.1:0-469 GCF_000695525.1 Brassica oleracea var. oleracea
CTGGAGGGGTTTCCTCGAGTCCAAAATCCGAATCAAAGGTATTTGCTTTACTTTCTTTCTTTTTTTGCTTTTGATTTTTATCAGACTGTTGTGGTTCGTTTTCTGATACTTCATTTTCAAACCTTTTGCTTTATGGGTTTCTGGAATTTAGATCGGAGGCAATGAATTGGATGAATGACATGAGTTGAAGAACACAATTCTTAGCTCAGGTAATTTACTGTTACTATCCCTTTTTGAACCTTCACAGGTTTGTCTCTCTTTTTAACCCTCGACTTGAAGTTAATGAGTGATAGATAACACCCAATTGTTATTGTTATCATAGATATATTTTGGTGAGGATTCTTATTTTTGTTTACATGTTTGTACCGGAACTAATTTGAAGATGGATCAAAGCGGCTAAAGAAGCTAAGCTATTGAATAATCGGGTGTATGGTGTTGTCTATGAAGGTTATGAGATACCTCAAGTCAC
>NW_013629895.1:0-469 GCF_000695525.1 Brassica oleracea var. oleracea
TTTTTTCAAATACTTAGTTATTTCATTTGTGGATTGCTTGGACACTGAGCCAAGGATGCAACTTTAAGTAAAGGTTCTTCCAAGCTCAAATGCAGGACCAACCGGACCGTTTCAAAACTTAGTTCCATTCCTTAACATGTCTTCGCCTTCTTATGTTGTACCGGTCGAACCTCTGTAACTTCTTAATCACCGCTTAGTAATGTGACATAATCCAACAAATACCAAGTTTATAAAGAAACACAACAAACAAATTATCAAATCAAACAAGTAATGAAAGGGAAATAAGAACCCCAAATAGACTGTCCACGTAGGACTCAAATATCAACCAATAAGATTCTTTCTTTTGGCTATGTCACAGACCATTTTCGTGTTGGGCTTCTAATAAGTTTTTGATCTGTTAACTTGAATTTGTTTGGCCCGTTTAGCCCAATGGGAGGGAAAACCCTAGAAACGTGAGACGATGAACTCC
>NW_013629896.1:0-469 GCF_000695525.1 Brassica oleracea var. oleracea
CTGTTGTGACAAACTTACAAAATTTTCTTGTATTTTCTTGGAACAACAGTCAAACCATCACGTTAGTGTTTTATATCTTTGTTCAAAAACAGTGATTGTTTCTACAAGTTCATATATGTCTTATTTAACATCTTTTGTGTATTTGCAGGATGGATTTGGAATCTTTCAATACAATAGTAATCCTTGATGCTCAAAAGGATTACATGGGCATGAATGAATAATATTCTTTGAACGAAGAAAATGCAATGAGTGAGGGAGAACCAGAAATGCAAAAACCAGAACAAAGTGACACACAAGCAGCTGAAATAACTCAAGCGATACAACCACGTAAGAGACGTTTAACTTCTAAATATTGTAAAGATCTTATATAAGTTGGGGTTGAAAGTGATGGCAAGGAAAGAGGTCAGTGTAACCATTGTGGTAAGAAACTAGTGATTAATACTAAAACATATGATCATAAAGTTGATAG
>NW_013629897.1:0-469 GCF_000695525.1 Brassica oleracea var. oleracea
ATGAGACTGTTTTCTGGTGGGTTGTCAGTTGAAGAATCAAAGGATCTTAAGGAATTTTCTGAGTGGATATTAAAGGTTGGTGATGGTAAACTTGCAGAGCCTAACGATGGTGCAGCTGAGATCGAAATTCCTTCAGAATTTTTGATTACTGACTCTAATGATCCTATTGAAGCCATCAGCAGAGCAGTGTATGGAGATCATAATTCGCTACAAGAAAACAAAGAAGCAAAGTTTTTCCAGGAAAGAGCTATTCTATGTCCAACTAATGAGGATGTCAATGTCATCAATGATTACATGTTGGATAAATTGCATGGTAACTTATTCCATCCCGTCCACCATACCATTAGAGAAAAAATTGTATATTGTACTAAACGTGTTTGTCTACCTTATTTAGGTGAAGAAAAGATTTATCTAAGTACGGATAGTATTGATCCTACTGATAAAAAATCTGTTAATGACGAAGGACTTG
>NW_013629898.1:0-469 GCF_000695525.1 Brassica oleracea var. oleracea
GAGGAAGTCCTCGGACCTCAACTCTCATGTGAGGATTCTCAGACTTAAAGCTGCTTATGAGGAGGAGATCGCTAAACTTTGGCCCTCACGTGTGGTTATGATGGGTCTTAAGCAGCAGCTTGCTGAAGCCTTTAGGGATGAAGAGCTGTTTTTGAGACAGAAATGCAGGGAAGAATGGCTGAGAGAAGGAGATCGCAATACCAAATACTTCCATAATGCGGTCAAGGGTCGCAAAGTGAAGAACAGAATCCTTATGCTTCTCGATGAATGCGGGAATGAGCACTTTTCTGAAGGTTCTAAAGGAGAAATTGCGGTGGAATATTTCCGGGATTTGTTCACTAGCTCCAACCCATTTGACCTGGAATCCCTTTTCTTGGATTTCCCTAGTCGTATCTCAGAGGAAATGAATGTAGGTCTTACAGATGTTGTGTCGTCTGAAGAGATTAAGCAAGCAGCAATGAGTGTTAAT
>NW_013629899.1:0-469 GCF_000695525.1 Brassica oleracea var. oleracea
TACTTGCACCAAAGACGGGTATTGCAAGTTATTGACTGATCATGTGATTGCTAAGCTTCTGATAAATGAGATCAGACACGATAATGCATTGATGCCAAGGTTCATACAAGAAATCATTGAAGACAGATACAACTTGACGGTGACACATGATATCGCTAGAAAGGCCCGAAAGAGAGCTTTGGAGATGATAAGCGATGAGTTTGATGAACAATTTGCAAGGATAAAAGACTACAAAGAGAAAATCCTAGAGTATGTATTGTTTTTAAAATTTTTGGTCTAATTTCAGTGGAGTTATTCTCTGACTTATTGGTTCATTTTCTTTGACAGAACAAACCCTGGGTCTACGTGTGATGTTGTGACAATCATTAGAGACGATGGTGTTGAGATATTCGACAAGTTTTATGTCTGTTTTAAGGCTTTGAAGACAATATGGAGAGCTTATTGTCGACCCATTATTGGGATTGATGGG
>NW_013629900.1:0-469 GCF_000695525.1 Brassica oleracea var. oleracea
CCATAAAACAATAAACATGTAAATGTATTGAGTATCACCAAAAAGAAAATATTAAAAACAATGTGTACCTCTCTGGTGTGAAGGAACGGTATCTATCTCCAGGCTCCTTGAAGTTGTTCTCTTTCTCAATAATACACTGCAAAACAGATTTTGAACTTTTAGATCATATGTTTTCTTGTCTGAACTATCCTGAGGAAACTGAAACAGAGTTGAATACAAGTTTGAGTTGATTACTGACCCTCTCACGGTTTCCGTAGCAGACTGTAGGTGGAGTTGGATACTTCTCTGCATGGCGAACCGGGTCATACCTTGAAGGGAAGTAGTTAACCTGCACCAAACCAGGTCCCTTGTGAAGTTAGTCATAACTGCTTCAGACCATACACATAAATACTAAAGCTCTCATTTTCTTACCACCAGCACAGAATATTTGCTCAGCCGCAAATATCAGAACCGGGTTTTCTGCACCAAC
>NW_013629901.1:0-469 GCF_000695525.1 Brassica oleracea var. oleracea
AGCTGTCTGAAGTAATGGAACATAGAGGGATGAACAAGACGGTGAGTGACCAAGCAATCCATCTCGATCTCATTGCTAAAGCTCGTGGAATCGCTGCTGGGGAGTCTTACTTTGTCGATCTTCCGGAAACATCCAAGACCGAGCTCACCTACGCGTCTCTTTTGAACTGTTACTGCAAGGAGTTGATGACTGAGAAAGCAGAAGGTCTACTCAACAAGATGAAAGAGCTCAACATTACCGTTAGCTCCATGTCGTACAACAGCCTCATGACTCTTTACACAAAGACAGGGCAGGCCGAGAGGGTTCCGGGGATGATTCAGGAGATGAAGGCCGAGGATGTCATGCCGGATTCTTACACGTACAATGTCTGGATGAGGGCTTTGGCCGCTACCGAGGATGTTTCTGGGGTTGAGAGAGTTATTGAAGAGATGAATAGAGATGGTAGAGTTGCTCCTGATTGGACTACGTA
>NW_013629902.1:0-469 GCF_000695525.1 Brassica oleracea var. oleracea
AATGTCACAATAGAGTAAGTCTTGTTTGTATTCATACCATCAAACTCTGTATTCATTGCCTTCTTCCATAGATCAGATAGAATTGCCTGCTTGAATGTACTTGGAACAGTATCAGCAGAAACTGAAAGAATGGCATTTTGAAATTCCGAAGAGATGTTGGAATATGAAAGAACAGAAGAAATAGGGTATAAAGGAGTGGAAGTTGATTTATGAAAAGAATGAGATGGGGTGTGTTGAATGAGAGAACAATGATAGTCAGATAAGTATTGTGGAGCCTTACCAGTCCGTCGCGGTCGATCTCTAAGTAATGAAGCTTGACCTGTTCCAGAAACAACTGGTAAAGACGAACTAACGGCACTAGAGTTAGATGATGATGCAGGACAAGATTGATTAGGAGTAATAGAATCACTATCTAATGCAACAGGAGTTGGTAAAGGCAATATGATCTTAGTAAACAAATCATCAGGAG
>NW_013629903.1:0-469 GCF_000695525.1 Brassica oleracea var. oleracea
GAAACAAGAGAGTATATTTGCAAATAACTCTCCCTTTTTATTTCTTCCGTTTTTTCTCGAACTAATAGTTTTTTTTTGTATAACGCAGCTGAAGAGAGCACGTGTTGGTCCGTGAATCTATCTCCCTGACAGTGCCCTACCATCGTCATCGTCTCATCGCGTTCTATCTTTGTTCATTGAAACTAGTTCTGTCTAGTTGGGAATAGTATTGAGGACGAAGGATCAGACATAAACACCACTAGCAAGTAGCAAAAACAGCGATCCAAATCCCTGCAATTTAACCCAGAGAAACTGATTTCACCACACGAAATTGCGTTTAAGACAGCTATTACAAAGTTCAGAGGACGAAGAAAGAAACCATACCAAGAAAACAGATGCTACTGCCGCAGTCGCGAGCTCAAACCTTGAGGCTACAGTTTTTCCTAGATGATGTAGCTTCATAGCTGCATCAATAATGTTGTGTAACATG
>NW_013629904.1:0-469 GCF_000695525.1 Brassica oleracea var. oleracea
TTTGGTTTAGGCTTATATATCCTTCTTCTTGATGAACTTCAATCCCAAGATAGTAACTTAGTTTACCCAAGTCACTCATATCAAACTTTGACCCCATCTCTCTTTTAAAATCTCCAATGATCTTCTCGCGTGCTCCACACACGAACAAGTCATCTACATAAACAGCCACGACGAGAATGCTCTGTCCCACGGTTTTCCTGTATACAGAGTGTTCCTTGGAGCACTTTTCGAACCCAAACTCGAGTAGTATCCGATTCAACTTGTTGTTCCAAGCCCTCGGTGCCTGTCGCAGTCCGTACAATGCTTTGTTGAGCTTGTATACCTTTATCTCACTTCCCTTCACCTCGAAACCTTCAGGCTGTGTAACATAAACGATTTCTTTTAACTCTCCATGAAGGAAGGCCGTCTTAACGTCGAGGTGGTGAACTTGCCATCCGTTCGTAGCTGCAACACCGATGAGTAGTCTGAT
>NW_013629905.1:0-469 GCF_000695525.1 Brassica oleracea var. oleracea
AAAAAGATGGGAGGGTTTCTGGAATCAGGCTACACGCTCATTAAGGAACAAAAACGAATATTGGAAATAAAGCTTGCCAAGGAATACATGAAGAACATTGACAATTAATTCTAAACACAACGATTTTTTCTTGTTCTCATTTTTAAAGTCTACTGATAAGTTAAAACATGACTAACTCGCGCTATAGAGTTTACTTTTACCAAAACCATGAGCATTGGAATCTAAGAAGAGGAACTGCACAGTACAGAAGCAATTGAAAATAGGTATTTTGTTGATTTTGACTGCAGCGATCCAGAAGTTGAAAAAACAATGTATACAACTTTTAATAAAAGTTAACAAAGGCTCCTTGTGAAACAGCTTGCAATCTATATTAGCAGAAGCTTCCCTAATTTAAATTGTATTTTTGACCATAAGAATACCAGTACATAATCTTTGAAGAACTCGTTGGAGTTCTTTACCTTCTTGCCAT
>NW_013629906.1:0-469 GCF_000695525.1 Brassica oleracea var. oleracea
GGAGTATTTCAGGAAGGCTTGAAGATCATGGCCACGTCCAGAAGCTAACAAGATACAAGTCTTCACAAGTTTCTCTTTTGGAGGGAAGCTAATCAAGCCTAACGGCTATATTCCATGGAGCCATCAAAGCCTTTGCTCCCAAGACTTTAAGTTCAAGTTATTTTGTTTCCTTTTATCATTTTATGACTGTTAGAGTCTTTCTTAGTCGAGCCTATAAAGCTCTAGTCTTTGTTTCATTGTAAAGCACCCTATTTTTTGAAAGTAATAAGAATTATTCAGTTTTTCTAGTTTTCTTAAAACTATTGTTCTAAGTCTTTTGAGTTTGTGTGAAGCAACTCCACAGCACCTTGACTTATCAAGGCTCCTTTCCATAGCGTCTTGTGGCGTCCTCAATTCGCCATCCTTCCATTCCAATTCGTTTCCCAAGCTTGAGAGTGATACACATCCAGCAAGCAAAGCACTATCTCAA
>NW_013629907.1:0-469 GCF_000695525.1 Brassica oleracea var. oleracea
CCACTTTGAAATCAGGTGATCCTAGTTTTCCTGTTTGGGAATATGACTACTTCCTAGTCATTCTGATCAAACCAAGATGAATCGCGGTGTAAGAAGCATTATTTGGATACACAAAGTAGTGGAGAATCACCAGGAAGTTGAATAAATCTCATAGGAGTTAGGATGAAGAAGTTATCACACTTTCAAATCAGGTGATCCCAGTTTTCCTGTTTGGGAATATGACAACTTCCTCGTCATTCTGATCAAACCAGGATGAATCGGGATGTAAGAACCTATATTTGGATACGTAAAGTGGTGGAGAATCACCAGGAAGTGGAATAAATCTCATAGGAGTTAGGATGAAGAAGTTATCACACTTTCAAATCAGGTGATCCCAGTTTTCCTGTTTGGGAATATGACAACTTCCTCATCATTCTGATCGAACCAGGATGAATCGCGATGTAAGAAGATGGATTTGGATACAAAAAGT
>NW_013629908.1:0-469 GCF_000695525.1 Brassica oleracea var. oleracea
TGACCTTGTCGATCGTGGCTGGGTCAACGCTATTTTCAGGATGTTCCAGTTTACGTTGGTAGACATTTTTAATTCATTTTTTCCCAGGGTGCTTTTGGCCGAAGATTGGTCTATCTTCGTGCGCTTGTCGTTTACAGCTGCAGAAGTCGTGATTTGCCTTAACTTGTGCTCTGCGAGGAAGAATAGCCGCGACTATTTTTGGCACCCCCAGATGGCCGCGACTCCGCTTGGGGTTGGGAATTTGAGACCCAGGTGGAAGGTTGACGGAACTGCCTGCATGGCGTTGAGCCATGGCGTTCCCATGATCACGTTGTAGATAGCGGGATGATCGACCACCGCAAACTCAACGATTTTCATGATCTCCTTGGCCATGACTGGCAATTGGATCGATCCAAGAGTCATCGATACTTCGCCTGAAAATACCGTGAGTGGTTTTGGCGTCGGAATTACTTCTCCGAGTTCGATGCTC
>NW_013629909.1:0-469 GCF_000695525.1 Brassica oleracea var. oleracea
AACCACTGAGGATGATGGTCTTGAGAGAGATCAAGTTCAGTCTTTCTGGTAGAGTTGAGAGTGTTGTGCATCCTCTGAGGTTCAGGAAAACAAGTTGCTTCATATTTCCCATCTCTTCTGGCAACTTATCCAGACTTGTGCAGCCTTTAAGATTAAGTCTTCGAAGATCATATGCCTTCGACAATGCTGACAGGTCAGTCAACTTAGTTGAATGGCTTAGATCCACCCATTTCAACAGGGGCAATTCCTGTAATAGTTTATAAGATAACAGAAATGATACAAAATTAACACTTTACCCAAAAAGCGAAAATGTTTGTCAGTATCATATGTAATATATGGATTTGAACTCAACTATGACAGTAGGATACTGATGTTAGAGTATATGAATATACATGGATGTTAGTATATATGTAGGGATTACATAAAAGATCCAAAAGGGAAATTCACAAGTAATTACCAATATTCAAAA
>NW_013629910.1:0-469 GCF_000695525.1 Brassica oleracea var. oleracea
ATAAATTTTCATATCAATACTAATAAAAATAAATTTTCATAAAAAAACTTAAGAAACACAATTTTCATATTAACAATGATTAAAAAATGATAAATATTTACGTGGTGTCATCAACGAAAAGGTACAAATGTGTTGTAATTTAAGAGATATGAACGCATCGTAATCTAAGAGGTATGAACGTGTTGTGATCCAAGAGGTACAAACATATCATGATCCAAGGAGTATGAACGTTTTGTGACTGAAAGGATGTGAATGTATTTTGACCGAAAATATACAAAACGGTCGTGACCGAAAGGCTGCCAATTAATGATCATAAACGAAAAAGTGTGAATGGATCTTGACCGAAAGATGTGAAATTAATATTGACTGAAAGGGTGGAAACAGATTTTGACCATGACCAAAAGGGTGCAAATTGGTTCTGGCCGAAAGGGTGCAAATGATCGTGACCAAAAGGTTGCGATTGGATCGT
>NW_013629911.1:0-101 GCF_000695525.1 Brassica oleracea var. oleracea
TGGGAATATTTCAACTTCTTTGTCATTCTAATCAAGCTAGGATGAGCCGCGATCTAAGAAGCTTGATTTTGATACATAAAGTAGTGAAGAATCACTAGGAA
>NW_013629911.1:240-469 GCF_000695525.1 Brassica oleracea var. oleracea
AATCTCATAGGAGTTAGGATGAAGAAGCTATCCCATTTTCAAATCAGGTGATCCCAGTTTTCTTGTTTGGGAAAATGACAACTTCTTTGTCATTCTAATCTAACCAGGATCAATCGCGATGTAAGAAGCATGATTTTGATACATAAAGTCGTGGAGAATCACCAGGAAATTGAATAAATCAAATAGAAGTTAGGATGAAGAAGCTATCCCACTTTCAAATAAGGTGATC
>NW_013629912.1:0-469 GCF_000695525.1 Brassica oleracea var. oleracea
GCGATGAGTTCCCCGGAGGTTCAAGAGGATCCTCCGCCTGTTCTGCTGAGATCCTATGCTGAGGCGACGCAGAGGAAACAGATTCTACAGAAGTATGATTTCGATTTTGCGATTTCAGATGGGAAAAAGTCGGTGGAGGTGCCAATGGAGATTGTAGAGAAATCAAATCCGTTGTGGGAAGATTTTGTCATTGTATCGTTCCTAGAGGCTGCTCCACACATTGCGAAGGTTCACGTGATCCTGAATAAGATCTGGGCATTTGGGGATAAGAATCAGAAGTTGGATGTATATGAGATGGATGATACTATGATGAGAGTCCGAATCACAAATCCTCGGGTGAGAGATAAGGTGATAAGGAGGGGTATGTGGAACATTGCGGGTGTGCCTATGATAGTTTCCAAATGGTCTCCTGTTGAAGATCTATCGAAGGCTAAGCTGATTCCTCTTTGGGTTCACTTGACAAACGTTC
>NW_013629913.1:0-152 GCF_000695525.1 Brassica oleracea var. oleracea
TTCATGCCAACTCCTATGAGATTAATTCAATTTCCTGGTGATTCTCCTCCAGTTTATGTATCCAAATCATGGTTATCACCAAGTGATTCATCCTGGTTTGATTGGAACGACGAAGAAGCTGTGCTATTCCCAAACTGGGAAACTAGAATCAC
>NW_013629913.1:321-469 GCF_000695525.1 Brassica oleracea var. oleracea
TTCCTCATCTCCTCTCCTATGAGATTTATTCAACTTCCTGGTGATTCTACACCACTTTATGTATCCAAATCAAGCTTCTCACCAAGTGATTCATCTTGGCCTGATTGGAACGACGAACAAGCTGTCCTATTCCCAAATTGGGAAACTG
>NW_013629914.1:0-469 GCF_000695525.1 Brassica oleracea var. oleracea
AAGAAGTGTCATCTTTCTTCGGTTTCAGTCCTTCTCAACTCACTCCCTTAACCTGGAGGAATTTATTGGCTATCCAAGTACTTGGAGAACTCCATGGATTTTCCATCGGGGTGCACGAGATTTTGTACTCCTATTACTTCGCTCATATGGCGAACAAAGACGGGTTCTACCATCTTCGATCCCGTGACAGCGCCCCTTTGGTCGAGGAACCTTTGAGGGGTGTCAGAGGTAATCACCCCTTTGGGGATGGTTGGAACAGCCGGTATGCGTTCGTGAAGATTCAGGAGCCAGTGGGTTATCCTATGTCTTGGCGTACCGTGGGTAAGTTTTGAATTGTAGCATCCTTTCGGGAGCCCGATCCTGATGTTTTAGTTCTTGCTTTGTTAAATGTGTCTCGCCCGATTTCCTTTGCTGGAGAAGCTGTGGCGAAGCTTATAATGGGAATTTCCAGCGATTCCGCTAGGTGACC
>NW_013629915.1:0-183 GCF_000695525.1 Brassica oleracea var. oleracea
CCACAGGCAAAACGAGAGCCGATCAGTCGTCGCACAGCCTTAGAGCCTAAAGTAAACCTAGGTATTGCCCTAAACCCAGTCCTACTGGTCCACTAACATCTCAAGACATGATACAAGATCTTAAAAACATGTCACTTCGTTTATATCTAATACGCTCACGAAACTTCGCGAAACTCCTAAACG
>NW_013629915.1:302-469 GCF_000695525.1 Brassica oleracea var. oleracea
GCACAGAATGTCAATCATTCATCATATATATAGAAGCCGCAAAAAATGGCTAGGACCCAAAGCCACCAAACGGCCGGTCTCAAACACATAGTTCACATATCCTCGCAAGGCCATAACACTCATAAATCAAATACGGCCACACTCGGCCTAGATACATCAAACCTCAA
>NW_013629916.1:0-469 GCF_000695525.1 Brassica oleracea var. oleracea
GTCTAGGTGCCTCATCCGTGATGTGACTCCACAACCCTAGCCTCCCAATGGATGTCTTCACCAGCCCCGACCACAACAGGTAGTTTCCACTACCCTTTAGAGCCACCGGTACCGTAATCACCTTGTAGTGTCCCTCCATCTTGTCTTGTATGCTCAAGTGAAGAACACGCTAGATCTTTTGAAAGAAGATGAAGAACTTATCAGAAACTCAATACCAAAGCCAACCTAGCTCTGATACCATATGATTTTAGAGAATACAAAAGGTATTGAGTGATTTGAGAAGAGAATGAGATAGATTAAAGAGTGTATGAGAGATTATAAGAACTAAGAGTGAGAATGAGTGAGAATCATGATGAACACAAGAGATAAGAGTCTCTCAATCTCGTTATTTTTTATTAATCAGCAAGGTTACAATATATAACGCATGTAGAGTCAAAGATGAGAGGAGCGGGCTAATTTGAATGATAGG
>NW_013629917.1:0-177 GCF_000695525.1 Brassica oleracea var. oleracea
CGACGACCCAAACCGACCAAACGTCCCTTATTCTTTGGAACCGACTGGAATTGAAAATAGGCAAATTTAAAAATTTAAATCAAGAAATAAATAAATTGAACTTTAAAAAAAAAGAACTTACGGATTCAATGATTTCGTTGATTCAAAACCGGGATAAGTTGGTCGAAGCCGTCGCAG
>NW_013629917.1:225-469 GCF_000695525.1 Brassica oleracea var. oleracea
ACCAGGTCGACCACGTCCCTCACAAGACCGTCATCAATCTGGCCGGTCTTCTTGTTGGTATACGCCCTCTTCATTAGGGCGAGATCATCAACCGACTCGCCATCATTTTCTTCTGCCTTGGAAAAAAACATAAATTAAAGAAAAATTATTTCTAAGAAGAAATGAACAAAAAATAAAATTTCAAAACTTAAATAATCGAAGAAAAAGCGGCTGAACTTACCATGCAATCTCCCAGAGAGGCAAT
>NW_013629918.1:0-469 GCF_000695525.1 Brassica oleracea var. oleracea
GCTCGCATTGATTCGAGTTGCTTCCTCAAATCGTCGGTTGTGTTCTCAAATGTAGGAATTTATGCGGGCTGTTTCTTCTTTGACTCAAGGCGTCGTCGCAGATCGGATCCTTTCGAACGGTTGAGTTGGATTCGTAGGTCGTCGGCCTTCGAATTGAGCTGGTCACGCAGGTCACCAGTTTGACCGACTCTCCGAGCGTTGCATTTTGAGATGGTCGCACGGAGGTCGGTTGTTCCTGTGTTTTCGTTCGCGGCATTTTTTCGCTTCAATAGAATGCGTAGGTCTTTATCTGCTTTCGAGGAAGCGAGAGACTGCTTATCCTTGCTGTCCAATTTATCGCGCAGATCTGGTTGTACTGTCGGGACATCGTCATCAGAAGAGTCGCAAGGGCGAGAGATTATGACTTCCACTCGTCGCCGGCAACGCGGGTGTTCGTCTTCTGATGAATCGTTGGCGGGGCCGACGTTGT
>NW_013629919.1:0-469 GCF_000695525.1 Brassica oleracea var. oleracea
AACACTTAAGCTCGAGTCGTGACGAAACAAGAACCCAAAAAATAATTGAAATCAAGTAAAAATAAAGAAACAGAGAAATAAATCAAATGAAAAGAGATATCCAATACCTGATTTGGTCTTAGATTTAAACACTCGATTTGTTCTTAGATTGAATTTGAGAGCTCGTGATATTAGGGTTTTCTTCGACAAATAAAATCTCAAACTCAACTCAGTATTTAAAAAAAATCAGAACACTGATAAATGGCCCAATTATACAGAAATAGAAAAAAAAAACGTTTGGGCTTTGTGTTGTTATTATTACAGAAAATAGATATAGAAAACGTTTGGCCCAATTAGACCTACTCGGATCGAACGTATTACGCGGCGATTTTTCGTATTACGCGGTCAAATGCGGGAATAAATCGTTGACCGTCTAGACCAGGCGAATTGGGTGTTTTCTCTACGGCAAGGTGACGCCTAGCGAGTACTC
>NW_013629920.1:0-469 GCF_000695525.1 Brassica oleracea var. oleracea
TGGTCTGTCGATCGATGTGCATCCATTGACATCGGTCGACACCATTGGGATCTGCCAAAGCTCATGGAGCTTTCAACTTCAAAGTCTCCTTCTCCAAGCATCTCATGGTTCACCTCTTGCCAGAAATCATCATCTAAGATGGCATTCACGTGGTGCTTTGCTTTCTCAACTCCTGCCTCTCTAGCCAAGGCTTCCTGCCTCTTTACAGTGTCTGCAGTCTGAACCAATTGCATTTAAAGCTTCCTCACCTGAGTCCCTAAGGTCTCAATCTTTGTGTTCAGACTGTTGTAGAGGGAATCTATCTTCCCATTGAAATCCACAGTGAGTTGTTGCTGTCCTTCCAGAACTCTGTAAAGCATCGATTCGATCTTGCTCTCCTGAGTCTGTGGTGGTGGATTCTGGTAGTATGAGTTTCCATATCTTCTGCTGTTGTTGCTGAAAGGTTTCTGGAATTGTGAACTCTGGTTAC
>NW_013629921.1:0-176 GCF_000695525.1 Brassica oleracea var. oleracea
GCTCCCGTGTCTCCAGCAGGAGATACGCGGACACTATCGTTCCATTTTCTGGCAATGTCCTGATCAGACACTTAGCCTGAGGACCCAACAGTCGCTAGTCACCTATGCCCAAGGAGCATTGACCGACTAAACGGAGTGAATCTTTAACCTTTCCTCGACTAAACGCGTAATGGACT
>NW_013629921.1:320-469 GCF_000695525.1 Brassica oleracea var. oleracea
GCGTTTCGTTTCCTTATCTATTTGCAAAAGCCAAAGGTCAGGAATCTATTGTTTCTAAGCGAACACATCGCGAACCACAAAAGATACTGACATTTACTTTAGCAAAGTTTGCAAATACGGATGAGAAACACAACCCACAAATTTAAAGT
>NW_013629922.1:0-469 GCF_000695525.1 Brassica oleracea var. oleracea
CACGACCGTGTTGCCGGTCGACTCGCCGGCGAGCTCGGCTGCGACACAAGCTAGGTCGCCCGGCGAGCACGACCGTGTTGCCGGTCGGCTCGCCGGCGAGCTCGACCGTGGCACGGATGAGCTCGCCCGGCGAGCGTGGCCAATTCTTCGTGGACCATTCCGAACCCGGTCCCATCCCATAACCATGCATCTTCGTCCGAAGTTTCCGTCACTCAGTCTTACGACACCAATGTTCCGTCTAACAAACATCGTCGAAAGTATTCGGGAAGTTGGGAAGGTTATGTCTCTCGAACGGTTTCCTATTCTTCATAGTAAAGCAGGTTACGGTTAACATAACACCAACTACCTCGGCTATGCGAAGAAACAGGGTTCCGTTGGAAGAACCATGCCTATACCAACGGCTTCTTTGCAAGTAAAATTGCAAAAACGCTTAAGTCTCGATACGGCCCAAAGAGGGTCCGAATTGCGG
>NW_013629923.1:0-469 GCF_000695525.1 Brassica oleracea var. oleracea
GGGATATCCATTTTCTGAATTTCGACTTGTACCAGAGCGTCTTTCTGGGCGCATCTATGGCCACCTTGTCGCTTATCCCGCTGACCCTAGACATTACCAACTTGAATCGGCTTCGTCTTCCCTCTGGGACTGACTCCAGAGTTCTACATCGGAAGTTTCTCAATCTATGAACATAGAGTATTGCTTGAGAAATTCCGATGCGAGCTGTCGGAAACTCCCGATAGAGTTTCGCTTAAGGCGCACGAACCATTCGAAGGCTGCTCCTTCTAGATTCTCGACGAACAGGCGACAGTAGCCGGTGTCTCTCTCGCCGTCCTTCAGCCTCGCTCTTCCCATCGTGATGTGGAAAGACTGAAGGTGAGCTCTCAGATCGGTCATACCATCATACTTCGGTACCTTGATTTTTCCTGGATCGGATTGGTGTCTTCCGAGCCCCTTCCAGCAGTCTGTCGATCTCGGGGGCCGCGCT
>NW_013629924.1:0-469 GCF_000695525.1 Brassica oleracea var. oleracea
ATGTAGTGCTTGAGGAACGCAGTCGTCAGATCGTGGAAATCGTTGATAGAGTCGCACTCCAATCCAGTGAACCATCCGAGAGCTGGTCCTTGAAGACTTTCCACGAAGAGACGACAGTAGCCAGCGTCTCTTTCTTCCTCAGAGAAGTTGGTTCGACCCATCGTGATGTTGAAAGCAGTGATGTGGTCGGTTGGGTCCGCCTTTCCGGCGTAAGTCGGAAGGCGAATTTTCTCGGTCGGCCGGGAACGTACGTCGGTGATCTTCCGGGAAAATGGGGTTTTTAGGGTTTCGGCGAGGACACGTTCGATCAGCGGCGCTGAAGTAGGTCCTTCGAGCATCCGGTCTTTCATGTCCAGGACTGATTGCTTAAGCTCAGTGAGTTCCCGGACGGTAACGAGGTTGACGCCGCCGGGAGTTTGGATCTGTACGGCACTCGTGTTTGCGGGGTTTCCGGCACTGGCTGTTCGGT
>NW_013629925.1:0-469 GCF_000695525.1 Brassica oleracea var. oleracea
CCAGCTCCTACGATGATAAAAGTGCTAACAAATGTGAGAAGGATAAGCATAAGTTTCTAATGATTCCATAGCTTCTAAGCGGAGTATTACTCAATACTTTTCATGGTCAATCACCTAATGAGTGTGAAATGGAGCCGTTTCTAGGAGAATGAATGCAAGGCTATATTCTCTAAGTTCACTCATGAAAACCAGGAAAGTTCAGGGCCTTAATGAACACAATAGAGAACTAAGTTCTACGAGAAAATGAAGTTGCGTTATGCATGTTGTCTCGGTCTACATAAAACACCGGTTGGTTCAAGACATCATGTTCACCTTCTGGTAAAGTAAACCCGACAGATATTAACTATGAGTGGTTCAAGGCTTAAAAATGCCACCAACTCAAACACAGTGGAGTTTTTCGCAAACACTCTCGATAAGTATGGCTAGTCTAGTCAGGATTAGAATAAGTATAGTTTTTAGAGTCTATCGA
>NW_013629926.1:0-469 GCF_000695525.1 Brassica oleracea var. oleracea
ATTAGAAACTTGTTCTTGAATGTTTAAAGTCTTTCTCTGATATGTTGAAATAAACTAGAACCTGTCTCAAAATTGAAAGAATTTTTTAATATTTTTAAGATAAATCCGATTTTTCTTATAGATAAATCTGAAATTTTAAAGATAAATCCGATTTTTTTTATAAATCCGACTGAAAACAATATATTATATATTTTAATTCGATTTTCCTATTTTTTTAAAAACCTTATATCTTTATCTTAAATAAAAAAAAACAAAGGATTTTCAACATTTATCAGAAAAATATCGATTTATTTTTTTTCCTAATCCTACTAGGAATAGGAATTGCTAGTATTTATCTGAAAATAAATAAATTTCGGATTATTACTGATATACTAGCATTACCAAATCATTATATTTAATCTGATAAATATCGAAAACAAATGAAAGTAAGAAATGATTGCATTTTTTTTGAAAATGTATACTAATCTGA
>NW_013629927.1:0-468 GCF_000695525.1 Brassica oleracea var. oleracea
TATGTTGTCTATCTTGGAACCAACCCTATCTCCTGGTCGTCCAAGAAGCAGCGCGGTGTCGCACGATCCTCCACTGAAGCTGAGTATAGAGCTGTCGCCAACACAGCATCTGAACTCCGGTGGATCTGCTCGCTCTTCTCTGACCTTGGAATCACCTTGCCTGCAGCACCAGTTGTCTACTGTGACAATGTCGGTGCAACCTACCTCTCCGCTAACCCTGTTTTCCACTCTCGCATGAAACACATTGCACTCAACTATCACTTCATCCGAGACAATGTTCAGTCAGGAGCACTACGTGTTACCCATATCTCTACGAAAGACCAACTTGCTGATGCCCTTACTAAACCCTTAGCTCGGCAACGCTTTGCAGAACTTTCTTCCAAGATTGGAGTCCGTCAACTGCCTCCATCTTGAGGGGGCATGTAAGAGAGATATAGTTAGAGGACCACCTTGTAATTAACTAATTGT
>NW_013629928.1:0-468 GCF_000695525.1 Brassica oleracea var. oleracea
ATATATATATATATACCACTAGTATACCTATTTAAATTATATTTCTATATTTTATATAATAGATATTATAATTAAACACGCATTATATAAATATAATAATTTTAAATAAATGTAAAATTATATGACGAAAATAGAAAGATAAATATAGTCAATGAAAGTTTTTATATTGTAAAAGTTATAAGTAAAATAGAATGAAAATATTATATTTATAAAAATAAATAAATGTATTTAAAATTAAATATTTGCAGATCTCCCGCAAACAACACCAAAGATATAGCGAGTGAGATCTGCATGAAGATCTCACTACAAGAAAAATGGGTTTTGATAGGAGTAGATGATTAAGCGTTTAAGCATACACCAATTAACATAATGTGCCAACAATACGACAATCGATTGATATGTCATTGTAGCATTTTAGGAACAAAGAATTGAGTCGTATAGCTTCTCATCTGTTATGGCTTGGCCCTT
>NW_013629929.1:0-468 GCF_000695525.1 Brassica oleracea var. oleracea
AATAATAATCTAATAGTACATGCACATAATGATAAAAGTGCAGCTCTTTGCTGACATAGTATCCAAAGGCCATTCCTATTTATCACCGGGTCCTCGTCGATCCCAACAACTGGCATCCTGTTTTTACTAGGAGCCGTGAAACAAGACCAAAGAAAATAAGCCAGTAACTTCATTATTTTTCTATTTATAATATGTGTATTATTAATACAAATCTCAATTTTCCAATCCATCTTTAATCCATGACACCAAAAACCAAACATCATAGGAAAGAACCCAATATTTATCCTACCAGAAATCCTCACTAAGCAGCTGACGCACCATGACTTCTCATTCCTCCTTAGCACCATCAACAAACCATATATGTTCCCAACCATAGAAATATTACATGTCTGTGTCGCCATGAAAAAGAAGCTCAAGACCTTCACCAACTCCAAGCCTCTTGTCTGCAACTGGTTTAAAGAGACCAGT
>NW_013629930.1:0-468 GCF_000695525.1 Brassica oleracea var. oleracea
AAATCTACCTGGACCCTAAAATGGTGTCCCTTTTTGTCCACCGAAACGTCATGGTAGCAACCAGCATGTAATGATGTGGTCGAAAAGCATACCATGTGCATCACTGTAGATGTTGGAGAAAAAAGGTTGTGAATCCACAGAGAACATGAGAACAAAGACTCACCCTTATCAAGCACGACAAAGATCAAGAGATAACCCACTGAAGACACAAAGCGTGGTGAAAAAGTAATAGCACTAGCACTGCGTACTTTCTCAAGCAACAAATTGAAAAGGGCCACTAACGGATTGCCATAAGAGACACATCAGAATAAGGACACTCCCATGCATCACCGAACATAGAGTTTTTCATGTACCTTGATAGATGGACTCAAGTGACAAGATGGACTTTGATCACCACGTCCAAGATGAAGTCAACATTCCTCAAACTTGTCATCTCCTGGAGAAAACAATAAAGAAGACGACTCGGGT
>NW_013629931.1:0-468 GCF_000695525.1 Brassica oleracea var. oleracea
AACATTATGTTTTCAGAGAATGGTTCACGTCAAACAAACAACAAAGTTATATTTTAAGTTTAATCAATAAGATCAAAGATTAGTCCATGAGAGAACATGCCTTTTATCTCCTAAACCTCCTTCATTATCATCATTACCGTCAATGATCCTATTTTTGTTCCATTTCAAAACGAATACAAGTAGAGCCGTAGAGGTCTCTTTATCAACAAAGGACAAAACCTCAGATAAGAACATAGCAGAGAAAAAGATGTATCAAGATCAACGACATGCCGTTGGGTGCTTCTCCTCCTCAGTACTTCCCAATATTGTTTAGATTATTTCTTCTTTCCTTCTTTAAATAACGTTGTCGTCTGCTACAAAAATATCTCAGGCCAATGTATTGTCTGCATATTCGATTGCCTTTTGCTTCACCCTCTCCTCATCACCACCAGATTTCTCATATTCCAAAATCTTCTCGAATAAAAGCTG
>NW_013629932.1:0-468 GCF_000695525.1 Brassica oleracea var. oleracea
TAACACAATATGAAAAAAAAATCTCAATGATATATATTTTTGTTTTCTTACTTTGTTTTTTGTTGAATGGGTTGATTCAGAATAATCAGTGAGATACTACTTTCGTAGCAATGCAGTGAAGATGACTTGACAAATAAAATACATTTTCTATAAATTAAGTCGTACCAAACCTAACAAATATTGTGAGTGTCTGTCTTAGTGTCTTTACAGATCGTAATTATTGCGTAAAATTTATACTATCAAATTAAACGATACAGCTAAAAACAATATCGCTTGACCAAAATCTAAAAACAACATCCAGTTAATTTACAGCTAAAAGCAGTATTTTTTGACCAAAAGCTAAAAACAATATTGAGTTAATTAACACATTTGTGATATACCCTTTTTTATTATCATGGAATTTTCGAATCCTACGCTAATACTCTCTTACAAATTTGAAGTTACCTTTGAAACATTCCAATTAAAAAA
>NW_013629933.1:0-468 GCF_000695525.1 Brassica oleracea var. oleracea
ACTCGTTTTTGGCGCAGCTGAGTCAGTTGTCGTGTCTCCTGGAGCCCGTTTGTCTACTGTCGCCTCAGGCTGTCGACACCTTTTAACCGGACCTGACACTTTCTCGGACAAATTCCGAAGAACCTTCTCAACCACTGCTATCTGCCGCCGTCGCGACTCATCACCGTTCGGTAATTGGTTCCCAGATCTAAATGTCGGCGGCAACACAAACCCCATTGGTGTAGCTTTGTCTCTCATCTACTTATTCAACCACCAAGCGCTACTTCCAAACCTGTGCTCAACCTCGTCAAACATATCTCCGGAAGCACAGATGAGGTTAATCCTTGGTCCTTATCAACAGCTGGTCGTCAAGCTTGTCCCCGTTGTCCATGCTTGGCCAGAGTTTGTCTCCGTTTGGCTGCCTCTTTCGCTGCATCTGTTGATGGCTGGAGCCTTCCACTCAGACGCATCTTTCACTGGTCAAAGCCC
>NW_013629934.1:0-468 GCF_000695525.1 Brassica oleracea var. oleracea
ATTTGTTTTCTTCTTATAGGAGAAGTTCAAATTACCAACGCATTTGATGCATCATTGGTTCTGATCAATCCGGATTTGCCTGAAGTCGTGACTTTCAAAAGCATGTAAGTATGTCTACGTTGGAAATATTTATATGAAAAACATTGAGTCTTGACCAATAATTATATTCTTTTGACTTAGGATGCCACAAAATGATACTGCAATTACTCCTTTCGATCAAAATTCAAACAGTAAGGCAATCAAGGCTCCAAAGGTGGACTGGAATGAAGTTGATGTCAAATCAATCTCAGAAATATTGGTGGCCATGAAGGTATAATTATTTCTACATTTATATAATTTTAAACCATTTACATCACCTATATAGTCAACTATTTTAATCTTGAACTAATTATGTTTGTAGATTGAAAGCTGCAAAATCATTGTTTCTATTGAAACCGTAGATACAGATTGGGGCTGGTTCTATTTTGG
>NW_013629935.1:0-468 GCF_000695525.1 Brassica oleracea var. oleracea
TAAATGTTTGACTTTCATCTATTTAATCAGCTTTTGCATGCAATTTGATATATATACAACATCTAATATGGACATAAAAGGCATATTTATTTTAAATACAACGAATTATTTAATTGTTATATATAAGTTTTAGAAGGTTCTATACAGTAATTATTGATTTATAATTTTAATATATTTATTATTTACTTAGCATTTTCTTTAAAAATATTTTATTAGTTTATTGAATTATGTCATATTTTAGTTTATCTAATTTAAAACTAAAAACAAAAATAGAGTCATATTTATTAGTTTACCGGAAAATAATTATAAATTTGTAAGTTGTATACAGTGTCTGATATATATATGATGAGTATATCAAAACGTTGATTGTACTAGCGGGAGTATTCGAAAATTTAAGTAGACACAAATCATACGACGAAATTGTTGGATTTCATACCGGTTTATAACAATTTATAAATCTACTTATGA
>NW_013629936.1:0-468 GCF_000695525.1 Brassica oleracea var. oleracea
TGTAATTCAGAATTGCATAAGGCTTGGGAACGATGGAATGGGCTGGGAGTTTTAATCCTTATGCAGAGCAGTTTTATTTATATTTATTCTCATCTCAGGTCGCAATACTCACCAAGGAAGGAATGAGGTTGCGATATTGTAGTTATGGCCAGTACAAGGAGGTCACAATGGAAATATATGGGGGTCTATATAGGACTTATTGATTGTGTGGTTGACGCAAAATATGGCTGGAGTTTAAAGGGTTGCATTTACGTTGGCATTTTCTCAGGTTTCAGGATTCTTATAGGAACAAAAGAATGGAGCTTTTTGGTTTTCTGGATGCAGGGAATAACAATATTTGCTAGATATAAATTACGGTTGATAGAATTCTGTATGCAATATGTATGGTGGTATGTGATTTTGTGGGGGTTTGGGGACTCTCGAATCAAGTTTGTAACATGTGTTTTGCAACTATATAATTGTTTTTTT
>NW_013629937.1:0-468 GCF_000695525.1 Brassica oleracea var. oleracea
AGAGTTCTATTACCTGGTCTATTTAATAGCTTTCTACGACGATACTCAATATCTTCAGATAGAAATTCCCAAATGTTTTCCCAAACTTCTTCTGGCTTTGAAAGACTATCTGACATGAGCATGACCACAAAACATTGCCGCATATAGGACGCTGAACCTGTAAAACTTGTCCTCACAATATCGTCTATGTATTCTTGATCATCTTCTAACAAACCCCGAGCAAAGCAGGCGTCTTTGTAATCCGAATAAAGAACATTGTTGAAAGTTTTGATATCCTCAAAAGATGTCGGACCTCTTACAATATTCAGCAAGACACGCAAATAAAAGGCCTTTTCAATCTTTCGTGGAGCGTAGTTGATTCTCCCAATACAGAATCCTCGCTTTCTATCAGTAAACTTTCGATCTTTTTTATTCCAAATAAACCTTGTAGGAATTTCAGCTAGAGTTAGTTTCCGAGCAACAGCACTG
>NW_013629938.1:0-468 GCF_000695525.1 Brassica oleracea var. oleracea
GCATGTGTTTGAGAATGCTTCTTGTCATTTCCATTAACGTTCGGTTTCTGCGCTCTACTATGCCATTCTGTTGAGGTGAATACGGCGCCGTGAGCTGTCTGGTTATCCCTGAAAGCTCGCAAAAGGATTTGAACTCATTTGAGGTAAATTCTCCTCCTCTGTCAGTTCTCAAAGTCTTGATTTTCGCCTTTGTCTCAGCTTCTACCATCAACTTAAAGATCTTGAATTTCTCGAATGCCTCATGTTTCTCTTTTAGAAGTATCGACCACATATACCTAGAGCAGTCGTCGATGAGAACAAAAATGTATCTGTTGTTTCCTGCTGTGGGCGGGTTGATGGGACCGCAGAGATCCCCATGTATCAGCTCCAGTACAGTCTCAGCACAGTAACTCAAGAAAGATGGGAACGGACGTCTGGCTTGCTTGCCAAGTAAGCACGACGAACATGGGTCTGTCTCAACGTTCAGTT
>NW_013629939.1:0-468 GCF_000695525.1 Brassica oleracea var. oleracea
TTTTTTTTTTTTTTTGCGATGTTTTAGAGCAGAAAATTATGAATTTTCCAATTGATGCTATTAAAAGCTTATCTCTAAGAGCATGTCCAACAATGACACCAAATTTGGTGTTGAAATTACACATGTCCAACAATGACACCAAATTTGGTGTTGAAATTAAACCAAATTTGGTGTTATGGTGTCATAATCTTTTTGTCATCTCCAACAACGACACCAAATGTAATATTATATATTATTTGATGTTTTCAATTCTTAAATTTTTATATTTTTATTATTTGCAATTGATAAATAATTATTTATTCATATTTAGATTATTATTTATATTTTATTATTTGTAAGTGATAAATAATAATAGTTATTTAGTGTTTTTTTATGAAAATAAAAATAATAATTTTAATTTTTTAATTATGTGAAAATAAATTAAAAATACAAATAACATAATATATTTATGTTTAATTAAAAATTTGA
>NW_013629940.1:0-468 GCF_000695525.1 Brassica oleracea var. oleracea
GAACAATAGTTTTAAGAAAACTAGAAAAACTGAATAATTCTTATTACCTTAAAAATGGGGTGATCTACAATGAAACAAAGACTAGAGATTTATAGGCTCGACGAAGGACTCTCTAACAGTCTGAAAATGACATAAGGAAAGAAAATAAATCGAAATAAAAGTCTTGGATGAGAAGGTTTTGATGGCTCCATGGAAACTAGCCGTTAGCTCGATTTGTGCCTTCAAAAAGGAATCTTGGATGATCTTGTATCTGGACAGCTTCTGGACGTGGCCATGATCTTCAAGCCTTCCTGAAATACTCCTTGGCCTCAATAAAAGAAAATATGGCCGTTGGTCTTGGGCAAAAGTATGTAGAAACTCCTCCAAAGCATTTAGTGTAAAGGTGGCCATATATGGAATGTTGATGGAGAGAGAGATCCGCCTGATCTCCTGGGTGCTGGTGCAGCTGAGGACTTCTTGGATGTCTTC
>NW_013629941.1:0-468 GCF_000695525.1 Brassica oleracea var. oleracea
CCGGATCCGGATATCTTAAAATTGCCCGGATACCCGATCCGTCCCAGACCTAATAGCATCTGTTTAAAAAAAATTAAAATGTTAGACAAAAAATAATGTTAGATCCTAAAATAATGAGTGACAAATCCAAGCTTTGTCAGCAACAAAGGTAACAACAAATATCCCCATCTCTATTATAGAAAATCGGGTATCTTACAAATCTGTTTCTGTGGTTTAATTTTAGAAAAGTTATTGCTTTGTTTTTTTGGGTTTTTGCCAAAACTAACCCACAACTTGATTTTAATCCCAAACCTATACCCAAACTTGAATCAAATGCAAAACTAACCTAAAATCCTAGTGAAATTACAGCTCAACCCCTTGTGACCAAACAAAAAAAAACAGAAGCCATTTTTACGAATATAGCCCAAGTAAATCGTCTGAGTCGTCTTAGATGTTGGAAGTCGTCTGGACGACTGAAGTGTAAGTCGT
>NW_013629942.1:0-468 GCF_000695525.1 Brassica oleracea var. oleracea
AACTCATATGGCCGTGGCTCCTATGGAGGCCGTGGACATGGCCGAGGTCGTGGTACATCTTTCAAGCCACAAAACTCGACCAAATCCATGTGCCATAGATGTGGTATGGATAATCATTGGGCTAAGACATGTAGGACTCCCAAACATCTCGTTGACCTCTACCAAGAGAGTTTGAAAGAGAAGAGTCCTGAAGCTCATATGACTTATCAAGATGGTGAAGATGATTTCAATCATGAACGAGACGATCTTATGGATTATGAAATTTCAGATTGTTTAAAAGAATGAAGTTGAATTCGACATCTATGTTTTCGTGTTCTTTGCTTTATGTTTTCTATGTTTTGATTGCTTTGAACTTATTTTATTAATGAATGAAAGTTCTTATATGAAGTCTCTAAAATATCATTACGGGTATAGCCAGTCCCATAGAGGGCTACGGCCAGGCTAACATCCTGTTGCCTAAGGGTACGC
>NW_013629943.1:0-468 GCF_000695525.1 Brassica oleracea var. oleracea
TTATTTCGAGAGTTTATTCTCTGCTTAATTTCTCTTTAATTTAAACTCATCTTGTTGTATTTTCCTATTATATACCTCTCTCTTGTAAGAAGTTAACCAAACATTTAAATATGAAACACACTATTGCAGTTTCACTAACATTTTTATAGCTTTCGTATAATAATGTTGTACCGTTTGTTATTAATATGAAACACACTCTTGCTGTTTCACTCACATTTTTATGGCTTTTATATAATGCTGTAAAATTGTTACACACTTCAATCAACAATTCAGGGACTTGTTAATGAAAGAATCAACCACGCCTTAGACAACCTGCAAAGTGATATCTTTTATATAACTCGCTTAACTGCTTTCTATCCAGCTCACATCAGCTATGATTCGTTACATACAGTCCTAGACTAGTTAGTTATATAGTGGACCCACCTACAACCACATCTCCTGTCTTGCCTTCTTAGACTAATGACAGAA
>NW_013629944.1:0-468 GCF_000695525.1 Brassica oleracea var. oleracea
AAGATACACATGATTTTAAAACCATATGAGTAAAAAATATCATTTAACAATAAAATATATATATATATATATAGATTAAACTATATACCATAAGATTACATAAATATTTTAATATTAAAACTTTCAATGAATTTTCAAAAACATTTATAAATTATAAACTTATTAAAGATTTCACATTGAAAATTTTGTTATCGATGATTTAAATATTCAGTTATAAAACGACATGAATGATCATAGAAGTGTATGATTATAAATTCTCATTTAATAAATGACTATATAAAATACACTATTCTTAAAAAAATAGGTTGGTCCATCTTAACTTACATTATATTTTTTATTAAACTAACTATCGAATATCCGAATTGATAAATAATCTACCAAATATTGTTTTTGCACTTTCCTTAATTAGAAGCTACGAAACTACCTAATATGATTAACGTATATATGAAAATTAATTATTATGAATAA
>NW_013629945.1:0-468 GCF_000695525.1 Brassica oleracea var. oleracea
AAAATATACATATTAAATAAATATAAATGGTATTTACATATGTTAGTTAATTAATAATAAAAATTTAAAAGGTTATCTTTAATGCTTACAAATTAAAGACGATTTGATAAATGAAAAATCGATGATACCCTTCATTAAACATGTGTATAGAAATAATAGTGGTTCATCCACTTTTCATAAAAGACAAATGGAAAAATCGGATCAAGCGTTGCGGTTCTAGCGTATCAAGCGAGTCAAGCGGAACAAAGACGAATCAAACTGATCAAATAGAATGCAAGCGGATCAAGCGTTCTAATATATTTATATTATTATATTCAATTTTAATTATGATTTTATATTTATATTTTTATAATTTAATAGTTTTCTGTAGTAGTATTATTTAATGTGTTATGAATAAAATTTTAATAGTTGTAATAATATAAATAATATTAAATGTTTTTTATTTTAGATATATTGAACTAAAAAAAA
>NW_013629946.1:0-468 GCF_000695525.1 Brassica oleracea var. oleracea
CACAAAACTCATTGATTCCTCTTAGCTTTAACCATCTTCTAGAAAAATGTTTCTCTCTGCCTCTCCAGTCCCTCAAACCGGCGTCACGGCGTCCGTCACTCAACCTTCGAGTCTCTCCGTCTTGGTCGTAGTAGTCAGAGCATAGCCTCTGGCTTCCTCCGCTTCTGGGATTCCCTGAACTTCAAGAAAGACATGGAGTTTGTGGGAATCCCGGTTCTCTTTCTTGATGAAAAGATAAGTTAATCTTCGGTCTATCACACTTCTTTAACATAATTGTTTTAATTGATTTCCTTATTCTTTGTTGAATAATATTATTTGCAGATTCCGTGATTCATGGGTTTACTCCCGTCGGACGTGCTAATCATTACAGACCACCTTTGAAAGCAGGTTCCATTGTGAAAGTCGATCATTTTGAGGTTGATACGTGCTCAAGCATGTACAAGATAACTGATCATTCATTTCATCTCA
>NW_013629947.1:0-468 GCF_000695525.1 Brassica oleracea var. oleracea
TATCTTGATTTTGCAGTCTCCCTAATGATTCACTTGCTCTTACAAACGACGATAGTACCCAATGGTATGTTGGTACTGCTACATCTGTTCGTGCCAAATTTTTTGTTATTAATGAGAAGAGAACCATAAGAGAGATCATTGATAGTACTCTGGTATATAAACTAAAAACTCTCCATTTTAGTTGACTACAATCCAATTTTCACACTATTTCGATGATGGTATGTAAATTTAATATTATTTTCTATTCAATAAAATTTAGAAATTTATAAATCTATGAAATTATTTTATTTCGTATAACTGCTTACAAAATTTAATAATTTTTTGCAGGTTTCTAATGGATTTTGCTTTCTTTATCGAAAATGGTACTTCTTAATTTATATTACTTATGGATTATATTCTGGCTTTTATTATATTTTCTTTGAATATGTCATTATTTTTAAATACAATGGAAGATATATAGAGTTGGCA
>NW_013629948.1:0-468 GCF_000695525.1 Brassica oleracea var. oleracea
TCCTGGTGACTCTCCACTACTTTATGTATCAAAATCAAGTTTCTTACTCCGCGATTTTTCCTGGTTTGATTTGAATGACAAAGAAGTTGTTATATTCCCAAACAAGAAAACTGGGATCATCTGATTTGAAAGTGGGATAGTTTCCTCATCCTAACTCCTATGAGATTTATTCCACTTCCTAATGATTCTCCACTACTTTATGTATCAAAATCAAGCTTCTCACATCGCGATTCATCTTGGTTTGATTAGAATGACAAAGAAGTTGCCATATTCCCAAACAGGAAAACTGGGATCACCTGATTTGAAAGTGGGATAGCATCTTCATCCTAACTCCTATGAGATTTTCTCCACTTAATAGTGATTCTCCACAACTTTATGTATCAAAATCAAGCTTCATATTCTCAAACAACAAAAATGGGATCACTTGATTTGAAAGTGGGACAGCTTCTTCATGCTAACTCTTATGAG
>NW_013629949.1:0-468 GCF_000695525.1 Brassica oleracea var. oleracea
GGTAAGTTAAATGCTAGGTCTAGGACACAGGGGGTGTGATCAGAGAATAAGGGTGGAAGGTAGGAAGCTAGGGCATGAGGAAAAGAGGCTACAAAAGTATTGTTAACCATCAGTCTATCAAGTTTCTTTGAGATAGGGCCGGAGGGTTGAGAGTTCGTCCAAGTATGGGAGGGACCAATGTAACGAAGATCAAATAGCCCAATCTGAGTGAAGCAGTCTCTGAGTTGGTACATGAGATAGTCAGGAACAACCACATCAGGATCAGAGTGCTCCATTGGGTGAAGAATTTGATTTAGGTCTCCCCCTACGATCCAGCAGTTGTTCTCCAAGTCAAGAGTTGAGTAGAGGTGAATGAGTTCTGACCATAAGTCAACCCTCTCCGAGCTAAGGTTTGATGCATATACCGCTGAGTAGTAGACTGATCTTTGGTTAGGAAAGGAGATGTGGCAAGTAATACATTGTCTGCTC
>NW_013629950.1:0-468 GCF_000695525.1 Brassica oleracea var. oleracea
CTGAACCTTCGATCCTTTAGGAAATGACCAGCAACAGGAGGATGAGAGGCCGAGGAATTTTGGTGCTAATCCCAGGACCAATCCCGTTGTTTGGGCCAGCCGAGAAGACAGACAGCGCACTCAGGACTAGGCCCGTATCCAGAACGAATAGAAGGAGGGTAATTGCCATTTTTATGCTAACAGGCTGCTCAACTTTTGGAATGAGAAACAAAAGAGACCGATTAATCTCCGCGTACTGTCTCGGATCACTCATGGGAACGGGAGTGGGTGGTCTCTAGGAACGGCGGAAAGGAAGTACTGGTTCAACCAGATACGAGTGACGGAACCGGGGTTGATCAAAGACATGCGCCGAGTGCCAGGAATGACTATAAGCCGATTCGTTGTGGAACTAATGCTTGCATCGGTTTCTTTTTCTTGTGGTCGACATTGAAAGATTCCTGTTCTAGGATTGGGCGGTGTCCGTCCACT
>NW_013629951.1:0-468 GCF_000695525.1 Brassica oleracea var. oleracea
GATGGACTCGTTGTTATCCAATCACACGTGGGAGTTAGCAGATTTGCGTAAGGATAAAAAGGCATTGCATAACAAGTGGGTCTACCGAATAAAAGAAGAACCTGATGGGAGTAAGCGCTATAAAGCGAGGCTTGTTGTGAAGGGATTCCAACAAAAAGAAGGCGTTGACTACACTGAAATCTTCTCTCCTGTAGTCAAGATGGTGACCATCAGAACGGTTCTTGGGCTGGTAGCACAAGAAGATCTGCATCTTCAACAGATGGATGTGAAGACGGCATTTCTTCACGGTGATTTGGATGAGGAAATTTATATGAAGCAACCCGAAGGCTTTGAGATCAAAGGGAAGGAAAGCCTTGTTTGCAAGCTGAAAAGGAGTTTGTACGGCTTAAAACAAGCTCCAAGAAAGTGGTATAAACGGTTTGACAACTTTATTAAAGGCGTTGGTTTCTTGAGGTGTGAAGCTGACCA
>NW_013629952.1:0-468 GCF_000695525.1 Brassica oleracea var. oleracea
ACCATACCCATCATGCATATTTCCAGGAACATGCCAATTTCCTCCAAACTTAATTGTTTCCTGAGTTCCGTAATAATCAATGTCTGCTTCGATCTGCTGGCCGGTGAGATATGGAAGAGGACTATCTCTGACAATTTTTTTGTGTCGAAACAATATCTTATTTCTTCTGTAAGGATGGGCAAGTGGAAGAAAGCGACGATGACAATCAAACCAACAACTCTTCCTACCATTCTTCAGTTGAAAAGCATCCGTCGATCCAAGACAATATGGACAAGATAATCTTCCATGTGTTGTCCAGCCAGACAACATCCCATAAGCAGGGAAATCACTTATCGTCCACAGCAGAACTGCTCGCATCGTAAAATTGTTTTTCAAGGAACAATTGTACTCCCTCACCCCTTCTGACCACAATTACTTTAGTTCTTCTATCAACGGTTGAAGAAAAACATCAAGAGACCGTTTTGGATG
>NW_013629953.1:0-468 GCF_000695525.1 Brassica oleracea var. oleracea
TTTCCTGTTTGGGAATATGACAACTTCTTCGTCATTCTAATCAAAGCCGGATGAATTGCGATGTGCGAACCTTCATTTGGATAAATAAAGTAGTGGAGAATCACCTGGAAGTTGAATAAATCTCATAGGAGTTAGGATGAAGAAGTTATCCTACTTTCAAATAAGGTGATCCCAGTTTCCCTGTTTGGGAATATGAAAACTTCTTCGTCATTCTAGTCAAACCAGATGAATCGCGATGTACAAAGCTTGATTTGGATACATAAAGTAGTGGAGAATCACCAGGAAGTTGAATAAATCTCATAGGAGTTAGGATAAAGAAGTTATCCCACTTTCAAATAAGGTGGTCCCAGTTTGCCTGTTCGGGAAAAACACAACGTATTCGTCATTCAAATCAAACCAGGATGAATCGGGATGTACAAATCCTGATTTGGATACATAAAGTAGTGGAGAATCACCCGGAAGTTGAAT
>NW_013629954.1:0-468 GCF_000695525.1 Brassica oleracea var. oleracea
CAAATTCATATTTCCAGAGGAAATCAATATGCATTTTCAATTTAAAATAAAACAGAACACTGCTTGTCCACAAGTTACCATATCATACACAACACCACTGGTGTATTTTGAGATTTAATGGAAGGTAAGTTGCATATTTCAGCTGAAAAGTTGATAAAAGCTTTCTATAAGCAAAACCAACTCCCTCCCAAAAAATCATCATTGACAATAGGTAGAAGTCCATTATTCTTTTCAGATTCGTCCATTGCCATGATTAAAAATTGTAAAACATATGTACAACACATCTATCATTATCCACATGTACACCAAATAATGATATCCACATGTATACATGTACAACTTAGAGCAGGTCCAATGGTGTATCTAAGAGAAATTAATGGCATGGTTCTAGCTCATTAAATGTCCAAAATTAAATCAGAAAGAGAAAAATTAGGTAGATATGGTTCTAAATTTAGATGTTTTGGAACC
>NW_013629955.1:0-468 GCF_000695525.1 Brassica oleracea var. oleracea
GGGCTGAGAAAGGCGATAGGCTCTGGCTATAATACTAGAGTCTGGGATGAGTCATGGCTTCCCACAAGCCCCCCACGTCCGCCTACTGGGGTAAGCCCGATCCAAAAACCAAATTTACTCGTCCATGAGCTCGTCGATCGCAACTCCAAGAATTGGAACTTGGATTTGTTGAAAACTTTGATTGTCCCATAAGATATCCCATTAATATGTAGCCTACGGATTAGTAAAGCTTTCATGGTAGATAACTACTGCTGGGTTCATACGAAATCCGGAATGTACTCCGTCAAAACTGGATATGATGAGATGTGTCGACTGACAGAGGAACTTCCTACAGAATACTGCTCAGAACCTAGCATTACCGGTTTAACTCAACAGGTGTGGGTGAGCAAAACTGTGCCAAAAATAAAGCACATCATGTGGTAAGCCCTGACGAACTGTGTTCCCGTCTGTAGTCGTTTGGCTGACCGG
>NW_013629956.1:0-468 GCF_000695525.1 Brassica oleracea var. oleracea
TTGGGGTTTCAATCTTGTACGTTTTTTTATAAACGAATCGATCGATGAATTTTTGTAAAAAAAGACATCGATCGATCACCAGATGGACGAAAGCCGTAAGAATGTGATCGATCGATTAGATTATACCATCGATCGATCGAACAAAATCTCAAAGGTTCCTCGGAATTCCGTCGGAATATTCCCAGGAAATTCCGAGGAACTAGTGTTTGGGGATTCAATCTTGTACGTTTTTTTATAAACGGATCGATCGATGCGTTTTTGTAGAAAAACGCTTCGATCGATCACCAGATGGACGAAAGCCGTAAGAATGTGATCGATCGATTAGATTATACCATCGATCGATCGAACAAAATCTCAAACCTTCCTAGGAATATCCTCGAAAAATCTTGTACGTTTTGTTATAAAAGGATCGATCGATGCGGTGTAAAAAATCGCATCGATCGATCACCAGATGGACGAAAGCCGTAA
>NW_013629957.1:0-468 GCF_000695525.1 Brassica oleracea var. oleracea
TAATAATATTAAAAATGTTTAATAAATATAGAAATTTATATGATATAAATATAAAAAAATTATTTTTTTTTTAAATAACAAATAATAGTTTTTTATCACAAAAAAGTTTTATAGACATTAAAAATGTTTAATAAATATATAAAAATAGTTCTAATAAACAAAAAATAGTTTTAATAAATAAAAAATAGTTTAATAATTACAAAAAATATTTTTAATAATATTAAAAATGTTTAATAAATATAGAAATTTATATAATATAAATGTAAAAAAAAAAATTTGAAAATCCCAAATAATAGTTTTTGATCACAAAAAAAGTTTTAAAGATATTAAAAATGTTTTGTAAAATCCAAAAAATCGAATTTATATACAAAAAACGTTTTGTGAAATCCAAAAAACGAATTTATATACAAAAATCATTTTATAAAATACAAAAATCGAATTTATACACAAAAATCAAATTTATAAATA
>NW_013629958.1:0-468 GCF_000695525.1 Brassica oleracea var. oleracea
CAATAAGCTCGATGATGCACTTTGGGCTTATAGGACAGCGTACAAGATACCACTGGGCACCACACCTCTAGGCTAAAGCTATTTCCAGGAAAGCTTAAGTCAAGGTGGTCAGGTCCTTTCAAAGTCAAAGAGGTTAGGCCATATGGAGCAATAGTTTTGTGGAGTACTGATGGAAGAGACTTCACAGTCAATGGGCAAAGGATTAAGCTCTACATGGCTACTGCACCAGAGGAAGATTTCAACTCCACTGTCTGGCCCTACCCCGGCCTAATCCAAAAAGAGGCAAAGTCGAGCTAGAGACTTAAAACAAGCTCACTTGGGAGGAAGTCCCATGCGTATCCTTGTATATATTGCATTGGTATTTTCATTTTCATCTTATTGAAAAAAAAAAAAAAAAGAGAGAGAAGTCGTGTGCAGGTGTTTGATCGATGCAGGTTCGAGCAAAAATCGTGCGTGGGAGCGACCTCT
>NW_013629959.1:0-468 GCF_000695525.1 Brassica oleracea var. oleracea
GTTTATGTGTGGGACTAAACTGGATTCAGCTGAGTTTTACTATGTTTTTCTCCAAAACACATATCCAGTGGTATCTTGGTCATTGTATAATATTACAAATACAGGTACGTCCTATTCTTTTGGTCAAAATGGGAGAATGGGGTTTTCATTGGTGCTGCTGATGCAATGGCTGCATTTGGTCTCTTTAAACCAAATACAGTTTAGTTTGGGATGTACGGAAAGGAACATTACAAAGTGGTATAGAGGTGACTGGTGGCTCTCTCCGAGTTTTTATGGTGTTTTATGGAATGGTTACAAAGAATGGAATATATTTGGATTGGAGAAAGAGGGTATCATTACACCCGTAGTTTTGGCTCTCCAGAGTATTTAAAAGATTATTTTTTTAAATGAGAGTTTTAAGTTGGAATTGTCGAGGAATGGACAGCAAGTGGACTATAAGCTATTTGAGCGAGATAAGGCATAAACATA
>NW_013629960.1:0-468 GCF_000695525.1 Brassica oleracea var. oleracea
AATGGAAAATTGCCTAAAATTGCTCTAAGTGCTAAGTTTGCTGTGTCCCCGTCCCTCCCCGTGCCTCTCGCCTAGGACTCCTTAAATACTGGCTCCAAGGTCGGTTTACGCTTTTCCTCTTCTGCCCTTAAGCTGCCATAACATAAAAATGGAGATATTCCATTTTTTCCGATCTTCGTAATTATCTTCAAAATTTTGTATTTATCCGCGGAAACTTGACATTTATCTTAAGCGTAAACCGTCACGCGGCTTACGGGCTGTTGGTTAAGAAATCGTAAGTTGGTCCTCGAGTCATGTCTTAGGTCCCTTTGGGCCGTCTTCTAACTCGAAGCGTTTATTACGGCTTCTTTCGATAAAGAACGAACTTTCTGCGGTTTCTACGGTAAAGTTTGATCGATAACTTAGAACGGCGGGGAACGTTAAATGGGTTCGCTACGGTCTTTGGGAGATAGCATCGAAGGGTAGACG
>NW_013629961.1:0-130 GCF_000695525.1 Brassica oleracea var. oleracea
AAGTGGGAAATCAATAAGGTTCGATTTAATTTATTAAACAATTTTTATATTTATTAAACTATTTTTTTTATTTATTAAACTAGTTTCTTTTTTTTTTATTAAAAGGTCCCAAAGTCGATGAACGACACGG
>NW_013629961.1:319-468 GCF_000695525.1 Brassica oleracea var. oleracea
TATTTCTTCTAATTTCTAATGTTTTTTTAATTTATGTTTTTTTTCAAGGCGGAAGAAAATGATGGCGAGCCGGTTGATAATCTCGCCCTAATGAGGAGGGTTTATACCAACAAGAAGACCAGCCAGATTGATGACGGTCTTGTGAGGGA
>NW_013629962.1:0-335 GCF_000695525.1 Brassica oleracea var. oleracea
ACCATATAATAAAAAAATTAGATTTTTTCTTATATGTTATATTTGGATTTTTTTTTTAAATGATATTAAATTACAAAAATGAGGAATCCTTATATGTTATTTTATTTTTTTAAAACGACTTTAAAATACAAAAATGAGGACACCTTATATGTTATATTTTTCTTATATGTTAGATTTTTTCTTATATGTTATATTTTGAATTTTTTAAAACGAATTTAAATTACACAAAAGTAAGTTTTCCTTATGTATACGACTAAAAACATTAAAATGACATGTATATGTTTGATGGTTGATTTGAAAGCTTTCAAAACCATATGGAAGATAAAAGTCAAAAT
>NW_013629963.1:0-101 GCF_000695525.1 Brassica oleracea var. oleracea
CCCTCGACAGTGGACATCCGACTTTCACTCACTTCCCTACCGAGAAGAAGGTTTTGTGGTTTCGTCAGTTTGCGGTAAGTATTCTAATTTCTTACTTATAT
>NW_013629963.1:307-468 GCF_000695525.1 Brassica oleracea var. oleracea
ATTTATTAAACTATTTTTTATTTATTAAACTATTTTCTTTTTTTTTATTAAAAGGTCCCAAAGTCGATAAACAACACGGTCTGGATGGAGTTGTGTGCGCATTGGATAAAGAATAGACGAAAGAAACTTCTTCCACCAACTCCACCAACCGCAGGAGCGAC
>NW_013629964.1:0-468 GCF_000695525.1 Brassica oleracea var. oleracea
ATGTCTAATCATACAACAACAGGGTCTATCAAGACCACAACAGATAAATACATAAGCGACACGTCAAAGAACAGAATCTTGATCGTCAGGACCCTTGGTAGCGGCAGCAGTTGGGTCCTCCGCCCGAGTAGGAATAGAAGCAAGAGAGTCTACAACGGGACGTGGAGGAACATCTGTATCCCCAGCTTCGTAGATCGTCTCCTCCTCAGCGGGACGTGGCAGCGACGCCTCCTCGATCCCATCGTTATCCTCCTCCCCATCCTCTCGTCCTTCGGAGGAAGAATCCGAGACGAGCACAGGATCCTCGACACCCGCGTTCTCGGTCTCTCCCTCTCGAACCAGAGTGTCGCCTATCTCGAGGCCCTTCAAATTCTCATCCTCTGGGCGCTCATCAAAACCACTTCCTACCGGGGACTTGACGGGCTTGGTGGGGACAGACGTGACATCAACGAGTGGCTCCTCTGACGG
>NW_013629965.1:0-468 GCF_000695525.1 Brassica oleracea var. oleracea
TAGTTTTAATAATATTAAAAATGGTTAATAAATATAGAAATTTATATAGTATAAATATATATATATATATATTTTTTAAAAAAAATCCCAAATAATAGTTTTTAATTACAAAAAAAGTTTTATAGATATTAAAAATGTTTAATAAATATAGAAATTTATATAATATAGATATATATATATTTTTTTTTAAATCCCAAATAATAGTTTTTAATCATAAAAAAAGTTTTATAGATATTAAAAATGTTTAATAAATATAGAAATTTATATAATATAGATATATATATATTTTTTTTTAAATCCCAAATAATAGTTTTTAATCATAAAAAAAGTTTTATAGATATTAAAAATGTTTTGTAAAATCCAAAAAATCGAATTTATATACAAAAAACGTTTTGGAAAATCCAAAAAATCGAATTTATAAACAAAAATCGTTTTGTAAAATATAAAAATCGAATTTATACACAAAAA
>NW_013629966.1:0-238 GCF_000695525.1 Brassica oleracea var. oleracea
TTCCTAGTGATTCTCCACAAATTTATGTGTCCAAATACAGTTTCTTACATCGCGGTTCGTCCTGGTATGATTAAAATGATAAAGAAATTGTCATATTCCCAAACAGAAAAACTAGAATCACCTGATTTGAAAGTGGGATAGCTTCTTCATCCTAACTCCTATGAGATTTATTCAACTTCCTAGTGATTCTCCACAACTTTATGTGTCCAAATACAGTTTCTTACATCGCGGTTCATCC
>NW_013629966.1:259-468 GCF_000695525.1 Brassica oleracea var. oleracea
CAAACAGGAAAACTCGAATCACCTGATTTCCCCCTAGGTTTAATAACTCAAATATAAACTTTACTTTCCTTTTTCTTATATAAAATGACATGTTGCAAGTAGGAAGTAGCTACAGTTGATAAACTCAAAGAGTTTTCAAAACGCTACACCTTGATTAAAATTACGAAGAAGTTGTCATATTCCCAACAGGATAACTGGAATCACCTGAT
>NW_013629967.1:0-468 GCF_000695525.1 Brassica oleracea var. oleracea
CAGCAGGAGCGAGAGGAGCAGGAGCGGGTGCAGCAGAGGGAGATGTAAGGTAGGAGCTGTGGGGCGAAGGAGAATCCTGAAAATGGATGGAATCCCGAGACTGGCTCCCCGTACCACCACGACCACGACGCTGTCGAGGCCGGGTCTGATCATCATGAGACCTGTAAATTAAAAAAAATTATTTAATAAATATAGAAATATATAAATTAAATTAAAAAAAAAAAATCTCAAATAAGAGTTTTTAAGCAGAAAAAAAAGTTTTATAGATATTAAAAAATGATTAATAAATATATAAAAATAGTTCTAATAAAAAAAAATAGTTTTAATAAATAAAAAATAGTTTAATAATTACAAAAAATAGTTTTAATAATATTAAAAATGTTTAATAAATATAGAAATTTATATTATATATATATATACATTTTTTTTTAAATCCCAAATAATATTTTTTAATCACAAAAAAAGTTT
>NW_013629968.1:0-467 GCF_000695525.1 Brassica oleracea var. oleracea
CTTGTCACTGTAAGTTTCCATTTTTCCATAATCAACTCCTCTATCTTCATAGGCATAAAGTACTCGGGTTCTTCTCGGATCTTGTCAACAAACAAACGAGCTATTACCGGAACTTTTAGCATCTCACAAGTGCCTGTAGGGACACAGCTATGAGCTTTCTTCATGTTCTTAACTTGCCATTTGTTAGGAGACTTAATCGAGGTTGAGCAGTAGATGCGCCAAGAACAACCTTTCCCATCACAGACAAACTCAAGTTTCGTTTTGTCATAACGATTCTGCTTGATGTTCAGACCTGTACGCAGAGCATAATCAAGCACAGCTTCCTTAAACATAATTCCATTGATGAAAACTTGGCCTTCATACAAATTTCCACTTCCTCTCTTAATATGGCTGCGCTTGTCCACTGTCCGTTGGATTTCTTCTCCATCTTCATCTTCATCTGTTTCAGGATATACATTATGCATGAC
>NW_013629969.1:0-467 GCF_000695525.1 Brassica oleracea var. oleracea
AAAAAAAAATCCTATTAATAATAAATTAATATCAGACTAATACAAAGAAAATTTGTCGTTTTTATGTGTGTTTGATCTTGAAATATATTTTTAATAATTTAGAGTTATTAACTTACTATTTTCTTTCTTTTATATATGTTTTATTGTATCTTAATGTTGATTTTTGTCAATGTTTAATCGGATTACAATGATTGATCATTTAGTGTTGCAATGTAACATTAAAACAACTACAAATGTTCATCTAAAATACAATGGGTTCCTAACTTATTAAAATGAATCAGCTTAATTTTTAAGAAAAACTACATACTCTCTTGATAGTAATCAATAAACAATTTAGTCGGAAAGAAAAGAAAAAAACTACATACTCTCCAAATTGAATAATCAATCTTCCATTTTATCCCAATATGATAATCTTGCTTCAACATAACGGTTGAAAATTGAATGTAAATCAATCTTTTTTTTTTTTT
>NW_013629970.1:0-467 GCF_000695525.1 Brassica oleracea var. oleracea
AAATTGATCTCATATATTTTGTTTTTAATAAAGTTTTAATAAATTATATATTTATATCAAACATTTATTATATTAAAATTTACATTACTTATATTAAAAACATAATACATTTTAACTTAAACATCACCATTAGTGTATATTTTCCACAAATGATCAATTAACAAATTTCGAATGCGTAATGAGATTC
Source organism: Brassica oleracea var. oleracea (assembly GCF_000695525.1). Lineage (NCBI taxonomy): Eukaryota > Viridiplantae > Streptophyta > Magnoliopsida > Brassicales > Brassicaceae > Brassica > Brassica oleracea. Next base: position 188 of record NW_013629970.1, read on the forward strand.
TTTATCTTTAATTTTTATAAATCGAACAAGAAACTATCCAATCGTAATATTATCATTTGGATAATATTTTAACAATTTTGGTGGATCTAGAAGAAATTTACCAGAACATAAAGTCATTATTATCTATAATTTTAATTTTATGTTATACTGCTTATTTTTAATTATAGTACTTGTTTTCTTTGGCTAATAAAATAAGTTCCAAACGTGTGTATATATTGTGTTGAACATAATGTGTTGTTTGCATAAGTAAATTACACTAACAATTTCAAAATAAAAAGAT
>NW_013629971.1:0-467 GCF_000695525.1 Brassica oleracea var. oleracea
GTGAATGGAAGTTTGGAGGGTTTTTTTCAGAGTGCCAGGGGTATCCGCCAAGGATGCTCCCTCTCGCCTTACTTGTATGTCATCCTAAATAATGTACTATCAAAAATGCTCAACAAAGCTGCAGCTGCAGGGGAATTTGGTTATCATCAGCAGTGCCAAGATGTCAAACTTACTCACTTGTGCTTCGCAGACGACATACTTGTCTTCACCAACGGCACTGCAAACTCGCTATTGGGTATTCTGGGTGTTATGCGCCGGTTTGCTTCAGTTTCTGGGTTACACATAAATGTCGCTAAGTCTTCAATCTATGTTACAGGAAGGAACATCTCTGCCCTCCTTACTACTGCGGATTCAATGGGTATCAGTGTCGGTACCCTACCCATCCGGTACCTGGGAATGCCGTTAACAACGAAAACACTTTCCAGCCATGACTATGAACCGCTTATAGAAAAGATTCGTGGGAAGAT
>NW_013629972.1:0-467 GCF_000695525.1 Brassica oleracea var. oleracea
TCACTGCACAAGTTCATAAAAAGATGTTGAGCATTGTTCTTTTTGTTAAAAATAAAAGTTTAAAAACCATATGACATATATGTATTACCTTTGCCAGCGAAACGATGCATCTCCTTCTACTTTACCATCTACAGCGGATGAAACCTTTTACTATTTAAGGAAACTTAAAATTTGCACCATCCCTAGTTATTCATGCATGATAGAGTGCTGTTATAAAAGACGAAGAGTTTTTTAAAGGATACTGATGCAACCAAGTCCACATGAGGGTCATCAGTAGGCTTCAACATAAACTTTGCAGAAAAGTGATCTGCGTCTTTAACTTCAAAGTAATCCTCAAAGAGACATTTCAATGCAAGCTTCCCAAAGAGAAAATCGTAAGATGATTCCAACATGCTGCATGCATCACCTCAACATTTGATTAAAAGCTGAACATATGCACGTACTCAAATACATCATGATGCCAGTGG
>NW_013629973.1:0-467 GCF_000695525.1 Brassica oleracea var. oleracea
GATGAGAAAGGAAAAAGGAAAGAGGAAAGCCCTCCTCTTCGGAAACCTCTAGTTAGAATTCCGGAAACCAACGTCTCAGATCTCATAGAGCGAAACAAACTCACGCTTATTGGTAGGGTTACTAATCCTTCTATCCAGAAGACAAGAGCCCTGGTAGATTTCTTCCTACAACAGTGGCATGTGGTGGGCAGAATAACAGGGAGGGATTTGGGACCTTCTCTGGTCCAGTTTTGTTTTGAATCGGAGCAAGACCTTCAGACAATCCTCGCTAAAGCCCCATTTCACTTCAAAAACTGGATGTTCATACTGAGAAGATGGGTACCGATTGTATCTGAGTCCTTCCCTGCTCTGATTCCCTTTTGGGTCAGAGTTCATGGTATTCCTCTCCATTATTGGAAAGATGAAACCATTGAAGCTATTGGAGCTATTCTTGGCCCCATTGAAGATCGAGAAGTGGATAAAGCTCG
>NW_013629974.1:0-467 GCF_000695525.1 Brassica oleracea var. oleracea
TTTTTGATATTTTGATTTTACTGAATCCAATTGTAGTTTTCTAATTGATGGTTTTGTATTGAAGGGATTAATGCCCAGTTTTATACTTTTGTTTTTATCATGAGATAGATTGCTTCTCTAATTTTGAGTTGACATAATAATCAAACGCAATCCTTTAGGAGCTACGATGGTTTTTCTCTCCACATTGTTGCATTTGATGACTTTGAACCAGTGTTAAAAACGTTGCATTTGATGATTCTGAAAATGACCATTGCAGCGTTTCTTCAACATGTAAATTTTGATAGTTTCAACAATGACCTTTTTTCAAAATGTTGTATGTGATTGTTCTGACGATGACCCGTACTTCAAACTGTTATTTTGATTGCTATGATGATGACCATTTACTCAAAAATATTATCTTTAATGGCTCTGACCATGACTCTTACTTCAAAATGTTGTCTTTTGTTGATTCCAAAACGTTATAGTTC
>NW_013629975.1:0-467 GCF_000695525.1 Brassica oleracea var. oleracea
GAAATTTCAAAAGGCAACATATAAGAGATTGAGCATGTGGTTTCAGAGCGGTCAATGACTTGAGGCTTATAACCAGTGGCTGAGTTCGTGCTTAGCTTGTTTAAGGAAGAATTGTGAACGAGCTGATAGTGGATAGATACTCCTCCAGGTCTTCACGGTAGGTCATTTTTCTATATGTTGTAATTTGTTTCTATCCTTTTTAATACAATCGGATTTGACCCGTGATAGCTAACTAATTTTCTACGTAATGTATTAAGAAAATGTTAGATTAACTAACTTCGTAATGAAAAATTGATGAGTGGTAAGTGATAGGTAAACTCTGGAATAGCTTGGTGACAAATTAATAGTTTGGGTTAAATTATTGAGAGAAAAAACAAAACAATCTAAAGAAGACGACAAAAAAAGGGAGAAAGCGAAACGCGTTAATGTACAAATATAGTAAGGAGTCAGGAACTTAGGTACGATGT
>NW_013629976.1:0-467 GCF_000695525.1 Brassica oleracea var. oleracea
CCACAAAAAAAGGTAAAATTCCATAATAATACTAACTCAATAAAGGTTTGAAACTGAAAAGAGATTAAGAATGAAGACTAAATTACCTCATCTTACTACAGAGTGTTTTAGCTAAAATAATCAGAAGTAAAAAAAAAAAGCAAAAAAAAAAAATCTGAGACAAAACAATCCTCCGAACACAAATGTGTGTGATAGAGTACCAACGCAAAGAATTAAAAAGCAAGTCAGAAGAAAAATAATGACTAAAATGCCAAAGTCAGCACGAAGTAGGAAGACACATGCCTAAAGCCCCAAAACCCCAGCCACCAGCTAAGAGGTAAGAAGCACCTCACAAACTAAAGCAAGACGTCCATGCCAGCGAAGAACCACAAAATTCTAGATAAAAAGGACCAAATCTCCATGAGATTAACTCCGTACACATATACCAAGGAAAACATGGAAAGAAAAGAAACAACCTGAGGGAGCGA
>NW_013629977.1:0-467 GCF_000695525.1 Brassica oleracea var. oleracea
TTAATATTTGAAAATCAAAGATACTTTTTCTAAAATTGTAATTACCTGGCCAAGGAGATCAACCATCTTTTTACGGATCGATTGATTGTTGAGCATGTGGTCGATCCGAAAATACTCTGCAGTTTAATTAAATATCTAAAACATTTATTCCAACACTCAACAGATAGTTTTGCTAAATATGATAACTAGATAGCCAACAAAATTACAAAAAAATATTTAAATAGTAAAAAATATGTTAATTTAACGTGTTAAAATTTAAAAATAAATTTTAATTATGACATGCATCTTAACATTTATATAAATATATATCATAACCTAAATATAAATAATTTAATAACTTAAATTAGAAAAAAATAAAAATCCCGGGCGTAGCCCGGGTTAATCCCTAGTCTTCTTATAATATAAAGTAGAAGTTAACTATCTTCTAGAGAGGACACGTCACTTAATACTATCACCAGAACATGACA
>NW_013629978.1:0-467 GCF_000695525.1 Brassica oleracea var. oleracea
TATTCAAGATGACTCACGCCACATCTGACGGAGTTTTTGTGGATCCTTCATCTGAGAAACTATTCCAAACAGTGGCTGGTCGGATTGAAGAACGAGAGATGCAACTAACTCAGGAGTCTCCCGATGGATTACCAGTCACATTGTCCACCGAAGAGGTCGACAAAATCTTCGAAGAGGTACAACTTAAAATTTTTGTTTACATTATTTTAAATATTTTAACATAATTAACTATATTAATATATGTTTTGATTTTATAGGTGGCTCCTAAAAATAAGGGACGGATAGTCGGTATAGGCTCCGTTAACGAATTTGCAAGGGAAACTTCGTCATACACTTCGAGACGGGATGAAGAGACTGCTCAGATGAAGGCTCGAATGGATAGCCAGCAGGTTCGTTTAGACTCTCTTGAGGATTTGCAAAACGTGATGGCCGTGGGAAACCCGGTTATGCAGAGAATGTTGAGTGAG
>NW_013629979.1:0-467 GCF_000695525.1 Brassica oleracea var. oleracea
AGTTTTTACCGGGTTTCTCACAATCGCAAATCGAGCTTGCAATACTCAAAAATCCCGCTCTACATCTTTTCGGGTAGTTTCTTGAAATTTAGCAAATAACTGTTCCTCAGGACTTTGAGGGAGGGGGATATATTGGATAAATGTTGACCATTTTGGATATATACCGTCTGTGAGGTAGTACGCCAACTTATACATGTGTCCGTTGACCATGTGCTTTACCCTCGGAGCTTTACCTTGTAAAATGTCATAAAAAACAGGAGAGCGATCGAGGACAATAATATCGTTTAAGGTACCTGGAGGACCGAAGAAAGCGTGCCATATCCAAAGATCGTGTGAAGCTACAGCCTCTAAGACAATTGTCGGTTTTCCTGATCCACGTGAGTACTGTCCTTTCCAAGCAGTTGAGCAATTTTTCCACTTCCAATGCATACAGTCAATGCTCCCGACCATCCCAGGAAACCCTCGTG
>NW_013629980.1:0-467 GCF_000695525.1 Brassica oleracea var. oleracea
CTAGAGTAGTATATTTGGAAAAGTTATGATAGCGGATGTTTAATAGCTAAATAATTAAAACGCTATGTTTGGTTTATCTAATCCCTAAACCCTAAACAAGTTTTAAACCCTAAACTCCAAGTATAAACCTTAAAAATCTTATATTCTCATACTATAACTTCAAATCTTGAATTTTAACTCAAATTTATTCTTTTTAAGTTTAATATATAACTCCCAAACACAAAAACCTTAATTCCTCAATCAAACTCTATACCCTAAATCCTAACATGAAACATATATAAACCATACATCCAATAAATATAAATTTCAAATCCAAATTTTAATAATCTAACAAATTTAAAATCTTAATCTTAATCACATATACTTATATAGAAACTCTAACCCTTATACATTTCAAAAAATTTAACCCTAAAATCATAGCACAAAACACTTTACACAAACTAATTATAAGAACCCCATTATGCAGT
>NW_013629981.1:0-467 GCF_000695525.1 Brassica oleracea var. oleracea
ACTGGACCCTGCTGCAGAGGAACCTGTGGAAGGGGAACCTGCTGAACAGGATCCAGATGATCATGCTGAGCTGGAATCTGCTGATCCTGTTGGACCTGAACCAGTGGAACTTGCTGAACCTGAATCTGTGGTCCCTGCTGAACGGCAGCCATCTGACGAGCAACCTCCTGAGCACCTACTCGGGCGGCCTCCTGAGCGGCCTGCCTGGCTGCCTCCTGGGCAATCTGCTGAAGTGCCTCCTGAGCGGCCTGTCTAGCGGCATCCTGAACCATCTGTCTCAATGCATCCTGATCAACTGGTGGAGCCGCGGGTGGTGGAACTGCGGGCTGGTCATGCTCATCTACATTGTCTCTAACGGCTCTAGCGGTCTGGGCACGAGTGGTTCTTCTCCTTGGCGGCATCTAAAAGGAAAGCGAAAAATTAACTTACGCTGAACTTTGGATACCAACATTTAAGGAGCAGTGATA
>NW_013629982.1:0-467 GCF_000695525.1 Brassica oleracea var. oleracea
TAATGTGGCAGTGACCTGAAGAACTGTGGGCTGTCGCGCGGTGACCCGAAGGATTGTGGGCTGTAGCGCGGTGACCCAAAGGTCTGTGGGCCGCGGTCGGTTGAAAGTTCCTTCTGCTTGCCTCTGTGGTAGGAAGATAGGATATTTCCGATAGAGAGGATGAACACGAAGTCACCTGGCCCAAGTTAGAGTGTTGTGTCGTCTTAGTTTATTGTGTCGAGTTAGTCTTGTTGTGTTGTGTTGGGGGTTATGGAACCCTCGAGTCAGTGTTAGCACCGAGATACGGTGTTATCTCTGATCGAGTCATGATTGTTAGAATTGTTAGGGATCCGTTTTAGTAGTTGGCCGTGTGGCCAAGGTTATTATTATTAGATTAAGGATGAGCATGTATATGTTTGAAGGATTGCTTGTGAAGGGTGATGGATATTAAAGCTATGCGGTATCATTGGTTGGCCGATCATGTTCTT
>NW_013629983.1:0-467 GCF_000695525.1 Brassica oleracea var. oleracea
CTTCTCCATAAGTTTGAGTGAAACCTCTTGCTACTAGCCTTGACTTCCTCCTTTCAACCTTTCCATCAGCCTTATACTTGATTGTGAATATCCATTTACTACTCACAGCCTTCTTCCCTTTTGGTAACTCACTCTCATACCATGTATCATTCTTGATCATGGCTCCTGCCTCAGCTCCAACTGATTCCTTCCATTCTTTATCCATGATTGCTTCTTCATAGCTTCTTGGAATATAGTTCTCATCCAAGTTAACCATGAACGCACAATGTTCTTCAGGGTATTGAGCAAAGGAACACACAACTCGAGAAGGATCCTCCACAGCTTGGGCATTGTAGTACACTCGCGTGTTTACCCAAGAGGAAGGATCCTTTCTAATCCTTGTGCTTCTCCTCATGGTTCTTGTGCTTCACTTTGATGTTCTTCATCACCTGATTTGAAAGTGGGATAACTTCTTCATGCCAACTCCT
>NW_013629984.1:0-467 GCF_000695525.1 Brassica oleracea var. oleracea
TTTTCCCAATACGGCAACTCCCAAAAGATACTTTTCTTCACCCAATTATGGTCTTTGCCATAGCCGTTTATAATGCTCGCAGGTTTCTCGTGTCCATTTCCTCCACAATCGACAGTTTTCTTCAATCCTTCGATGTTGTTGATTCTTTCGCGAAGAATTTCTTCTCCCGTCAACCATGGTGGAGGATCATCAGTTACTGTCTGCCCCTTTCGAAAAGCTTGGACATTTCTTCTGTAAGGATGCTCCTTAGGCAGGAACATTCTATGGCAGTCAAACCAGCTATGCTTCCTTCCATGTTGCAACCAAAAAGACTTTGTATCATCAAGACAATATGGACAAGCTAAACGGCCTTGAGTCATCCATCCGGACATCATGCCGTAAGCGGGAAAGTCATTAATTGTCCACATTAGTGCGGTTCGTATCGAAATTTTTTGCTTCTTCGAGACATCATATGCTTCAACTCCATC
>NW_013629985.1:0-467 GCF_000695525.1 Brassica oleracea var. oleracea
TAGACATTAATATTAAAAATATACTATATATATTAATATCATTTAAATTTAATTACATATCCTATCAGATTTTTTAAAAAATTGTTTGGATTAATAAAATTGATTTATACGTTCGCACCAATTTAATTATATATGTAATAGTTACTGACTTTTAGTTATTCAATATATATTTATTATTTCATAATATGAAAGAATATATAATACATAAAATAATTTATTTATATATATATAATTTATATATATATATATATAATTTTATCCAATGCGCAGATATTAATCTACTCTATCTTATTACAATGGAAACATAAGTTTCTAACTGTTAGCCTACAGTCCTTTTTTCCGTCAACTATCCATAGTCCATACAATAAAATACACCTACAATCGTTATTACATATATAATATTGAGAAATTATTGGGTTTACCCCCTAGGGTGAACCTCTAGATTCACCAACCAATAGTGTTTGAGT
>NW_013629986.1:0-467 GCF_000695525.1 Brassica oleracea var. oleracea
TTTGCGGAGATTCTCAATCAGACACCGGAGAGCTATCATGGAGTATCTGTGGAGGAGTTAAGGAGTCTGTTGGATTTTGAATGCTCAGGGAATGATTGTAGAAACTTGGAGGCTGTTGTAACTTCTGAAGAGATCAAGAATGTCCTTTTCTCTATGCCATCAAATAAGTCGCCAGGACCTGACGGGTTTCCATGCGAATTCTTTAAAACAGCTTGGTCGGTTGTCTCTCATGACTTCATAGTAGCAGTACAATCAGTCTTTCAACTGGGGTTCCTCCCAAAGGGTATCAACTCAACAATCTTGGCGCTCATACCAAAGAAGTCAGCTGCGATGGAGATGAGAGACTTTAGACCCATTGCTTGCTGCAATGTGATTTATAAAGTCGTCTCAAAAATCCTTGCAAACCGATTAAAACAGATACTCTCGAGGATCATTGTTGCAAATCAGTCTGCGTTTGTGAAAGGCAG
>NW_013629987.1:0-467 GCF_000695525.1 Brassica oleracea var. oleracea
GCCCTAACATGGGGATGACCTAGTCTAGCATGCCACAATGCATTTTTTATTCATCATAGAGGCAGAAGTAAATGAGCACAAGTAATCAGAAACAGGAGCTAGTTCTTCAAGTAAATATAAATCTCCCTTGGTAACTCCTTTTCCAATCAATTTGATGCTCTCAATATCCTGAAACTTCACATCATTAGGACTGAATATAACATTGCAATTAAGATCTGTAGTACATTTCTTACAGATAATAGATTTGATGTGAAGTCGGGCATGTAAAATGCTTTAGATTCCTTATCAAACAATTTTAGCTTGCCAATTCCTCTAATTGGGATTTTATCTCCATTTGCAATCTTGACATGTCCATTTGTAGGTTCAATGTCCCTAATCAAACTAGTATCACTAATCTTATGATGAGATGCCCCTGAATCGACTACCAATGGTTTAAACAGATTGTGTGCAATATGAGACTGTCCTAG
>NW_013629988.1:0-104 GCF_000695525.1 Brassica oleracea var. oleracea
GAGATCTTCTGTGAGCCGGGTAGTCGTTTAGACCCGGCCTCTTCTTCCGCTACCAGTTCTTCGGGCCAGGAGACTGTCCCCGAGACTCAGTACACTCAGAGAGT
>NW_013629988.1:221-467 GCF_000695525.1 Brassica oleracea var. oleracea
TGATGGTGCCTCCGAGTGCTCCTTACTCGCAGTACACTGTAGAGGACATTCTCAGTCTGCCAGGCAGAGAAGGTTTACCAGTCATCGACCCAGACCAACCGGACGGAACTTTGTGGTATGTTGCATTATTTTTTTTTAATTCGTTTAAATTTCTTTTATAACATTAAAAAATAATTTATAATTTTAATTTGTATTTTCCAGGTGGGGGGGTTGACGGATGTCTTGCATCAGACGTAACCGACACGA
>NW_013629989.1:0-467 GCF_000695525.1 Brassica oleracea var. oleracea
GGTGATCCCAGTTTTCCTGTTTGAGAATATGACAAGTTCTTCGACATGATTAATCGCGATATTAGAAGCTGTATTTGGATACATAAAGTAGTGGATAATCATTAGGAAGTTGAATTAATCTTATAGGAGTTAGGATGAAAAAATTATCCCACTTTCAAATCATGTGATCCCAGTTGTCCTGTTCGGGAATATGACAAGTTCTTCATCATTCTAATCGAACCAGGATGAATCGCGATGTGAGAAGCTGTATTTGGATATATAAAGTAGTGGAGAATCCTAGGAAGTTGAATAAATCTCGTAGGAGTTAGGATAAAGAAGCTATCCCACTTTCAAATCAGGTGATCCCAGTTTTCCTTTTTGGGAATATGAAAAGTTCTTCGACATTCTAATCAAACCAGGATGAATCGTGATATAAGAATTTGTATTTCGATACATAAAGTAGTGGAGAATCGCCAGGAAGTTGAATT
>NW_013629990.1:0-174 GCF_000695525.1 Brassica oleracea var. oleracea
GAAGAGTTTCTCAGATGCAGGATCCACAAAAACTCCATCGGATGTGGTGTAAGTCATATTGAATAGATCAGACAGAGAAGGTAAGACTCCCGTCTTCTCGAACTACAAAAAAAAAATTAAATTAAATATTATAAATTATATTAATTGAATATTTTAAAATATATATTTAAAACA
>NW_013629990.1:301-467 GCF_000695525.1 Brassica oleracea var. oleracea
GTATGAGGGGTGCTCCCAATAGGCGATGAGGCCATCCCACACATCTGTCGTGAGCTCAGTGGGCTTTCCCTCATACCCGTAGATCTCCCACTTGTGCTTCCAATCAGAGACTGTGTTGCAGCGTATCTTTGCCTTTGCAACGAATTCCGCCTTCACCCTCTCGGTG
>NW_013629991.1:0-176 GCF_000695525.1 Brassica oleracea var. oleracea
GTTTTCATTTATTTTTTTATAAACATTTTGTTTTCAATTCTAAATTGATATATAGTATAATATATATGTGTGATACACTAAATATGAATCTTTGCTACTGCCAAGTTAACAGTTGTGATTATAGTACTTTAGATTCAATCCAGAGGACCAGTCTACACTTTACTCTTATAAGTTTC
>NW_013629991.1:265-467 GCF_000695525.1 Brassica oleracea var. oleracea
TGGGTGTTAAGCGAGAGCCAAACAATTATTCAAGCGCGATGCAATGCTTTCTAGAACTCGGATCACTCAGCTGGAACACCCCACTGTCGTGGCGGTGATCTCTTTGCTGGTCGATCCCATCATCTAATTGTCGTTGATATGAGAAGAGACTGCAGGCCTTAGAGATCAGGTCCGATCAGTTCACTTACTACCCTAATATCTA
>NW_013629992.1:0-467 GCF_000695525.1 Brassica oleracea var. oleracea
GCGATCCGAACCCTTTCTCGACCTTCTCAAGCAGACCCACATCCAGACTGGTCTTGAACTGGTCTCCATTAGAACTGATCTCTCTTCAGTTGAACAGAACCTTCTCCAGGTGCTGACTCAAAATCGGCAGAGTAACTGTTCTCAAAAACTGCCTAAATCGCTCGAAAACTATCGAAACTCGATCTTTCTTTCTTTGCTTTCTCTCTCAAACTGACTTTCAAGTGTTCTGAATGTGTTCAAATGAGAGGGGGTCGTGGGCTATTTATAGGAAACAGCAACCAATCAGGAACAAGCCGTGTGGCACCCCGTGTGTAGCTTCGCATGGCTCCGGACGCATGCGCGGCGACACCTCGTGCTCCACATGGCTGGCTGCATGTCTCAGTCTTATGCAGGATGACACCACGCCCTCTACCTGTCTGTATACATGGCCTGGCTCCATGCAAGGAGACACCACGTCCTCCACATGT
>NW_013629993.1:0-117 GCF_000695525.1 Brassica oleracea var. oleracea
TATGTATCCAAATACAGCCTCTTCCATCGCGATTCATCCTGGTTTGAATAAAATGACAAGGAAGTTGTAGTATTCCCAAACAGAAAAACTAGGATCAACTGATTTGAAAGTGGGATA
>NW_013629993.1:233-467 GCF_000695525.1 Brassica oleracea var. oleracea
AGGAAAACTGGGATCACCTGATTTGAAAGTGGGATGAGTTCTCATCCTAACTCCTATGAGATTTATTCTACTTCCTGGTGATTCTCCACTACTTTATGTATCCAAATACAACTTCTTACATCGCGATTCATCCTGGTTTGATTAGAATGATGAGGAAGTTGTCATATTCCCAAACAGGAAAACTGGTATCAACTGATTCGAAACTGGGATAACTTCTTCATCCTAACTCCTATG
>NW_013629994.1:0-467 GCF_000695525.1 Brassica oleracea var. oleracea
CTTGGATCCAGCGTGAACCTCATGCCTTACTCTGTAGCACGACGTCGAGGATACACACATTTCAAACCAAGTAAGATGTCCTTAGTGTTCGCGGATAGATCAGTCAAATCCCCAGTTGGTATACTAGAGGATCTCCAAGTAAAAGTCGGAAACACCTCTGTTCCAGCAGACTTCGTTGTTCTGGAGCTGGAAGAAGAGTCTAAAGATCCTCTCATCTTGGGAAGACCATTCCTATGTACTGTTGGAGCCATCATTGATGTGCGACAAGGGAAGATTGATCTGAATCTTGGGGACATCATATAGACTAGGATTTAGCCATGTTTAGGTTGCATTTTGCATACATGAGTCCTTATCAGGTATTGGAGTACCACATGGAGTTCTTTGAGACATTTGGGTGCATTTAGAGCTCAAAAGAGGTGAAAAAGTGATCATTGGACGAGCAGCGCATGGGAGCGACCTCACCGGAG
>NW_013629995.1:0-141 GCF_000695525.1 Brassica oleracea var. oleracea
TTTATTTTTATTTTACTTTCACATACATGATTATTTGAACATTTTTTATGTTGATTTCTTTTTTAAAATGTTTTTTTTGTTCGATAAAATTTTATTTTTAATTTTCAAATATTTAGTTTAAAAATAAAGTTAATTATTTCT
>NW_013629995.1:251-467 GCF_000695525.1 Brassica oleracea var. oleracea
TGACCACTTTAAATAACATATAGCCTCAATTTTAAAATCATATGTGCTTTAGATTCATATTTTCTTTATTATTTCAAATTCTTTTATTTTTTAATATTATATTTTGTACGTAAAAATTATGTTATTCTTCCAAATATTTAATTTATATATCAATATGATTCCTTTAATTATTTTGGCTTTTTTCTAAATTTTACATTGATTATGAAAGAAATAATT
>NW_013629996.1:0-467 GCF_000695525.1 Brassica oleracea var. oleracea
TTTAAAATATTTCGGCCAAGCCGTTCTTGATATGGACATGTATCACAGAACTGTCCACACTTACCCCCATGGATATACCATAATCATTTAAACGCTTAGGACATGTATTCACCAGTATTATCTAGACATATAGTCTTTATTTATGAAAAAGTGGCTCGTAGCCGTTTTACTGGTGATGGCCTAATGAGTTTCCCTTGTGTACATGCTACACACGTGAGATTCTTTGGGATAACTCTTCTTATCTTTTAATGTGTGCCTTTTGAATATCAATTTTCACATCATGTTTGGACCATGATGGCCAATCCGGTCGTGCCATAAAGTGTATATTTTCGCAGGCTTTTAGCCTCTATCATACTGATCTATGCATAGTCTAGGTCAGTAGATAATGCATGTACAGTCTTTAGGACTTATTATGGCCTAGGGTGATTTTATACATATATCTGAAGGAACTCTTTGTTTCCTTCGCC
>NW_013629997.1:0-467 GCF_000695525.1 Brassica oleracea var. oleracea
CGCTCGGTCGCTACGTAGCGACCGAGCACTCATCCCGCTCGGTCGCTTTGTAGCGACCGAGCGATCGTCCCGCTCAGTCGCTACGTAGCGACTGAGCTCAAGCCAAAGCTCGGTCGCTACGTAGCGACCGAGCGCTCGTCCCGCTCGGTCGCTACGTAACGACCGGGCTCGAGCCAAAGTTCGGTCGCTACGCGGCGATCGAGCTCTTCCGAACATCGATACGACACCAGTCCTTTCCGAACATCGATATGACATCAATCCATGCATTCTCGTCAAACCTTCGAATGCTATCTCCTGAAGGCCGTAGCTAGCTCAGTCCATGTTTTCCGCTATTCAAATTCATCGATCAAACTTCGCGGATTAGAAACCGCGGAAAGTTCATTTTTTATCAAAAAGAATTCTTTATCAAAGTTCGTTCTCGGAACCATAGGCGACAACGCACTACGAACGCCTCGTAGCAAGTGAAG
>NW_013629998.1:0-286 GCF_000695525.1 Brassica oleracea var. oleracea
GACTCCTTATATACTAGCTCTAAGGTCGGTTTACGCTTTTACTCTTCCGCCTTTAAGCCGTCATAGCATAAAAATGGGGACATTCCATTTTTCCCGATCTTCCAATTATCTTCAAAACTTCCGTATTTATCCGCGGAAACTTGACATTTATCCTTCCTTGTGGACTAAGCGTAAACCGTGCTGCGGTTTACGGGCTTTTGGTTAAGAAATCGTAGGATGGGCCTCGAGTCGTGTTTTAGATCCCTTTGGGCCGTCTTCCGACTCGACACGTTTACTACGAATTCTT
>NW_013629998.1:341-467 GCF_000695525.1 Brassica oleracea var. oleracea
TTGATACATAAACATTGACTGAGCTTGCTATGGTCTTCGGGAGATAGCATTCGAAGGTTTGACGAGAATGCATGGATTAATGTTGTATCGATGTTCGGAAGGGTTCAATCGCTACACAGCGACTGA
>NW_013629999.1:0-467 GCF_000695525.1 Brassica oleracea var. oleracea
ACCTCGTAGTGTAAAAACTAGAAAAAAAGGGAAAATGATAAAAATACTAGATTAACATGCGACGATATTTAATCTCTCTAATTCGTAAGGTTACGACGAAATAGCGAGCAGTTACAAAGGCCCGTGTTTTTTTGTACGAGGAAATAGCGAGGAATTACAAAGGCCCGTGTTTTTATATACGAGGTATTAACGACGATTTTTGCTTACGTGAAATTAACGAGTCTTGCTTTCCTATAAATATACCCACAACTCTCATTCTCAAACCACACACAAACTCCCAAATCACACCCTATCTGAAATCACATTCCTCAGTAAAATCCTATTCAAATTATAAATATTTGAAAAAATAGGAAACGGATAAGATATTAGAATTCATGTGGGCGAGACTTACGACGAATTTGCGACGATATTTAATCTTACATATACCCCCGAGCGCTCACTCTTTCTTTTCTCTCTACTTCCTCTCC
>NW_013630000.1:0-276 GCF_000695525.1 Brassica oleracea var. oleracea
TGAAAGCTTTCAAAACCATATGGAAGATAAAAGTTAAAATAATTTAACTGTGTAAACAATACTGTTCATTTTTTTCAAAAAAATATTCGATGGAAAAAATAAGGTTTTTATGTCATAATTTGTTTAATGTCCACTAGAGAACATTATAGTAACCTAAAATATAAGAAGTGTGTATTTTTTCCTTAAATAAAAGCTACAAAACTACCTAATATGATTTACATATATATGACAATTAATGATTATGAATAATAAAGATTTGATAACAATTTTTGCATC
>NW_013630000.1:320-467 GCF_000695525.1 Brassica oleracea var. oleracea
CCATATAATAAAAAAATTATATTTTTTCTTATATGTTATATTTGGAATTTTTTAAAATGACATTAAATTACAAAAATGAGGAAACCTTATATATTATCTATATTTTTTTAAAAAAACGACTTTAAAATACAAAAATGAGGACACCTT
>NW_013630001.1:0-467 GCF_000695525.1 Brassica oleracea var. oleracea
ATGATAAAGTAAAAACAACCAATCAAGAAAATAATAATTTATAGATATATATAACCAAATATTTCAAAATAAAAATTTAAAAATATAAAAATTATCCGCGCGAAGTACGGACCAAACCCTTATAAATATTACATTAAACATTTATCGCAATATTTAGAATAAGTAAATATAAAATATGAAAAAATAAATAATAAGTAAACATACTATATAAAAAAAAAGTATTACATTAAACGTATATCGTAATATTATTATTTGATATAAAAGCAAAAAAAATTGGAATACGTAAATATACAAAATAAGAAAAAATAAACAATAAGTAAATATTCAATATAAAAATAGAAAAACTAAATTAAAATCTATCTGAAAAAAATAGTAAAAATGTATCAAAACATATAGCTCTGCGACTAAAAATTTAGTTTAAATGATAATAGTTCACTTAAGTACGTGACTATAATATCGTAATAATA
>NW_013630002.1:0-467 GCF_000695525.1 Brassica oleracea var. oleracea
ATATGACTGTATCTGAGAGGCTTCTTTGGTCGCCCTCTGATTTTCTCCGTTGTTTGATTTTCCCATAGCTTCCTCCTGCGAGGCTTTTAGTGCCTTAGCTTCCGCTCTTGCTACCAGACATTCTTTGATCTCATGATCTAGCCGCAGGCATTTCAGGCAGTGCTTGTCCAATCTTTCATAAACCAAAGTAGTGTTGACCTCATCTCCATTAGGAAACTCAACAACCGAGTGCTTTATCAATGGGAGCAGACTGATGTCCTCAGGTTTTACCACTAAAACCAACCGCAAGTGCACGGTAGTGTGCAGTAGTATTTAGGGATCGAATTCCACAGAGGCGAAGGTTACACTATGAATCTATTAGAGTAAAGTCAAGCTAAAACAAAAATGATTGTGTGTTTTGTGGTTTTTAATTGTCACAAATTTTAGGTAATAAATTGAAATGAAATTTAATTTATAGATTAAGACGT
>NW_013630003.1:0-467 GCF_000695525.1 Brassica oleracea var. oleracea
TTTCACACATGTCATCTCTATAATCATTTTCATCAAAAAATGTGACAAGGCATACTAGAATTGATGACATGTCTTGTAGTTGAATATGATATGTCATACTACATTTAATGTTAATTTTAATTTTTGGTAACTTTTGATAATATGGTAATAACTCATAAATCATCATTAAACTAAATCTATTCAAATATATCATTAAAAAATATGATAATAGAAATATGAAATATTTTAAAATTTTTGAAATATTATTTAAGTATAGTTTTACAATCATACAATTTTTATTATTAAAAATATTTTGAAATGTTATACAATCTTTTTTAAAAAAATTAAAGTTTTAATCGTAATATCATTTGTTATTTTTTTTTTTTGATATCTACAAATTTTAGAAATTCTGTTTATTTTTATATTTTGATATTTTTTTTTAAAATATATCAACTTTATTTTATTTTAAACAAGTTAATTTAATATAA
>NW_013630004.1:0-467 GCF_000695525.1 Brassica oleracea var. oleracea
AAATGTGATGACATGATGTTTCTCTCTTTCTTTGATTACTGAAGTAGCGCAAGGAGAAAAAAATGTGATATAACTTTAATATTATAGGTGTTACAAAAAAAACTTCAATATTATAGACTCTTTTTTTTTTTTTTGTAAAAAATATTATAGATTATTATTTCTTAGTTTGTGTACAATAGTTTGTTTATTGCAGAGTTGTGACCAATTTAAAGAAACCTTCAAATTCTTTCAACTTCAAAGATATATTATGGACAAACTAGCAAGCTTATATTGTCAACAAAGGAAAAGCAAGTGAGTTTTGTTCTCTATTTTTGTTTTTTTTTTGCATTTTTGATCATAGTCACGTTTCATGTTTCCAACAGTTCCAGTAGAGAATAGACAATTCCTTCTTCTCTGTATTTCAACCCTTTTTTTGAAAATTATAAATTAAACGATTGAATCTCACTATGAATTCAGTGATGCATATG
>NW_013630005.1:0-467 GCF_000695525.1 Brassica oleracea var. oleracea
AAACACGTTTTTAAAAAAAAAATCATCTAAAACTACACAAATAACTCTAATGTATAAATGATATTAAAACCAACTTTAGAAGAAGGAACTTAAATACTCAATTTTAGTTCACACTATATAATACATTTCTTCAGAACTTTATGCCCTCACAGACAATCCAAGAAATGAGTAACTTACCACTTATATCAGATCACCTCCCACATCAAACAAGATCTACAAAATGGAAACCCAAAGCAAACACTGCAAATCTACATACGCAGACCCAACACGCAACAATCCGTAATTGATTTTCAGCTACCATCTATTATTGACAACCAAGGTAATTTTAAAGATTAAATAATAGAGAGCATGAAATTCATGTTAGCATACCATGACATTATCAACCACCCCAATTCAACATACTTTATTGAAAAGCAACCAAATACGTGATGAATGAAGTAAGAGACGACCATAATATCTTAGCGAAT
>NW_013630006.1:0-158 GCF_000695525.1 Brassica oleracea var. oleracea
CAAGCACAAGTTTGGCGGTAAGTTGTATGGTGTAAGAATGACTGGCCGTAGAGAATACTGTCTTCTACTCTTGCCAAACGGGCTGAAACCATCAGTACATAATCCAAGGTAGACATTTCTTCTCTCATACGCAAAGTCGGGATATTTTGATTGGAAAT
>NW_013630006.1:287-467 GCF_000695525.1 Brassica oleracea var. oleracea
GCACTGGAACTCTTCCACTCGTATCTTTATAACGAGCCTTTCCACAAAATTTGCATGTAACCCGCTCTTCATCCGCCCTCCAATAAATCATGCAGTTATCACTGCATACATCTATTATCTGATACGATAAACTAAGACCAGCTACCAGTTTCTGAACCTCGTAGTATGAACCAGGGGCTA
>NW_013630007.1:0-467 GCF_000695525.1 Brassica oleracea var. oleracea
ACGGTTGCGACGAAATTAACGTCCAAATCCCCGCAAAATACAAGTATGTCTTTTCACAACAAATCATGCTCGATCAAGAGAACGTCACAACGTATGTTCCCGAGATAAAGCTTCGTTCGAATTCTATTGAGATCAAGCATAAGCCATCAGAAACATGCCCATACCGGTTATGGATACGACGAAGTGAACGATCAAAACGTCCGAAGAAGAAAACGAAAAACCTTCTTCGATAAATACTTTTTCGAAATAGATTCTTCTTTACAAAAAGCTTTGTGGAGGAAACACGAGACATCGGACAAGAGCTCGAAAAGGGTCGCTACGTAGCGACCGAGCGTTCGTCCGCTCGGTCGCTATGTAGTGACCGAGCTTGAGCCGAAGCTCGGTCGCTACATAGCGACCGAGCGCTCGTCCGCTCGGTCTCTACGTAGCGACCGAGCTCTTCCAAAACGTCGATACGACATTAGTCC
>NW_013630008.1:0-467 GCF_000695525.1 Brassica oleracea var. oleracea
TTTGGTTTAGGAGTTTGGCAAACATATGTTGTAGTATTGTGTGTATTATTAGGGTTAGATTTTGGAAAACTAAATTTTTTTTTTCAAAAATTAGTTTTCACCTATATGTGTTTATTTCTGTGTATTGTAAACATTTTTCAAGTTTGATTTGGTTTTATGAAGTGTTTAATTAGATAATTAAGTTTAGGGGTTGTGTTTAGGGTGTGGACGACTTATATTTTAGTCGTCTGTTGAATAATTTACTCGGACGACCCTTTAATTTTACCAATGTACGTTTTAACCTAACCGGATCATTTTACTCGGACGACTTACATTTCAGTCGTCTGGTGAAGAAATTAAAACATACGACTTACATGTAAGTCGTCCAAATATTCCCGCTAAAATTTTTTTAAAAAAATATTTTCCCGCTTAAATAATTTAAACTTGTAAGTCGTCTGGAAAGTCTTCTATTTTAGTTTCCCGCTAAA
>NW_013630009.1:0-467 GCF_000695525.1 Brassica oleracea var. oleracea
GAAAGGTATGCGTGTTTGGAGACCCTTGTTTTGGGTGTTTCTCTGGTAAATCTCTGATTATTGTGGCTTATTGCAAGTGAATCGGGAGACCGAAATAAAATGAGTTTTATTGGAAAAGTTTCGAAAATATCGAGTACATGTGTGGATATTCCGAACTTTGTGGGAGTATACGAGTATACGTACCCACTCCCCCCCCCCCTCCTTTTTGGAGAGGGGGATAGCTGAACTTATCAATAGGACAAGATGCCTACGTACCTCTTTCGAGGATCAAGCCATCTCGTAGTTCTGTTTTGTTGTTGCGGGTGTTCCTACTCGTTGGATAGGGCCGTTTCTGTTCCTTCGGCCGTTGAGGCTTTAGTTAAATCGGCAGCCGATTCGTGAGTCGGGTTTTCCGCTGGTAGGGCGATGGACTCCGGGGTTGCGTCGCTGTCCGGAGCCGTTGCCTGGGCGAGTGATTCTGAATCGCT
>NW_013630010.1:0-466 GCF_000695525.1 Brassica oleracea var. oleracea
TCTCTTCCTGGAATCAATGTTCGTCGATGTTTTCATGGAATCAATTTCTCTCTTCCTCCTCCAATCCCAATCACTCGATCTTCTCTCTAGCTTCTGATCTCCATCTCCTTCTTGGTAAGTCTTCATCCTCTTTTCGATTTCCTCCTCTGTTGCTGCACAGTGAAACCAGCCCAAACGAAGGCGTTTTGAAGCAAACTGGTCCAGCTAGACCACCTCCTCTTCCTCCTCCGCCGCAATTCTGCGAGATTCCGGCCACCACGTCTCCCTCGCCTCCTTCTGATCCGGAGAAGAGAGAGGAGACATTGAAACCAAAGTTGAAGCCTTTACATTGGGACAAGGTTAGAGCAAGTTCAAGCCATGTTATGGTTTTGGACCAAACCAAATCAAACTCTTTTCAGTAAGATAAATAACGAACTTGAAATTATTTTCCTTCTCTGCATACAGGAATTAAGATATGATTATTTGG
>NW_013630011.1:0-466 GCF_000695525.1 Brassica oleracea var. oleracea
TGAACTTTATAATGAACCGTCCCACCACTACCATTACTAGAGAGAGCGCAACCAGCCAGTTGAACAGCCTGTTATTGTATTCTTAGATGAACAATGACTGTGCATTCCCCATCATCTGCACACAAGCTGTTCTTTCCAAATCTGATCTCGGTGTGTGTATATTATTACCTTAGTTAACCTTTGCTCATAGTTTTGTTTCGATGGACCGCCACATTATTTTTCAGAACTTTGGTTGCAGTACATGAAACCTGCATTGAAGTTGGCCATGGAAGGGAGTCGGAGAGCTTGTAAGTGGTCCATATCGTCTTCACACTTTGTATATTGCGCCTCATAGAGCTTTGACGATTTGTTGTTTTTATGTATATATCGAGAAATATTTTTAAATACATTAAAAATGACCAATTCAATTTTTTATCTATAAAAAAAATCTAAATTTTTGAAAAAGAGTTTTGGTCAAATTAGATCA
>NW_013630012.1:0-466 GCF_000695525.1 Brassica oleracea var. oleracea
GTAGCTGGTATTGTTGATGTTGTTGTTGACGCCATTTCAAGATTGATACGGCCTGGCTTTCACCAGTTGCTTGGGAAGGAAGAAAAGGTTTTGTTATGAGAATTGCTTGTGAGAAAAGAAAGTTTTGTTTCTAAGTGAGTAGAGAGAAGCGAGGAGAAGGAAGTGGCTATGGTAAAAGAACACATGAGTGGCTTTGCTTAGCCATTTGAGCGAGTCTTTTGTGACCGGTTAAAATGTTAAAAATAACAGGTAACAAACAATGATAGCCCCGGTTTACTTCGGTTTGGTCTGAATTAGGATTTGGCATAATAGAATCAGATGATACAACAACAAAAAAAGATGAGCTCTGTCTTACAACAAGCTAATACATCTCACATAGTTAGAACTCTAAAAAAGATCTTTGTCATCAGACTGTAATAAAAGGCAGAGACTTTATTCAATATCGTCGATCCAATCACCATAAACC
>NW_013630013.1:0-466 GCF_000695525.1 Brassica oleracea var. oleracea
TCAATACGTCCCCCAAATCCTTTGTATATTTAATCTGATTTATGGATTCTCTAATCCTTTTGCGTTCTGATCTCATTTACAAAACTCTTAATCCGAGATTTATTTCGATCGAACTTGGATATCGCGATGAGTTCGACCGGAAAATTTACGTTGTCCGGAGATGCGAGTTCGAAGAAACACAGTGAGCCTTCCGGCCTCTCGGTTGGCGATCCCCATTCGAAGAAATCCAAAGGCGATGCGTCTGTCTCTTCGCCCGGTCTGAGCAAGCCCATCGACACGACAGGTGACTCTCCCGGCGTCTCCACCGGCGTATCTAACTCGAAGAAACCTAATGGTAAGTGAGCCTGTGTCTTTCGTTATATTATTACAAAAAACTGATGATTTGTGTTTTCTCTGACGATGAAAACGATTGTATTCATTCTGCAGGTCCGACAGTTGAAAGGGCAAAGACAAGTGTATCCTCCGG
>NW_013630014.1:0-466 GCF_000695525.1 Brassica oleracea var. oleracea
CTATCCGGACAATCTGCTGCATAATGACCGAGTTTGTCACATCGAAAACATGTTATATGAGATGTATCTTGGTCTTGAGTCTGTTTATATGCCTCTCTCTGTGCGTAGAAGCCTCCATTACGGCCTCGTCCTCTTCCTCTCCAGTTTGCTCTTCCGCCTCTGCCACGTCCTTTGTTTCCTCCATAGCTATCACGCTGAGATTCCATGTTTGTATACATGAGTTTCTCTTGATCATCATGGTTCTCTTCTTCTTCTTCGCATATCCGTTCTTCGTATGCCTTTAACCTACCCACAATATCTTCAAAGCTCGTCATATTTAGGTCCAAGACCTGTTCAAGAGACGCGACCATATGAATATACTTCTTTCTCAGTAAGCTTTTCAAGAACTTTTTCACCAACTTCGGTTCTTCGATAATCTTCCCGAGAGAGGCAGATTTAGATGAGATTTCGGCAAGCTTCCCTACAA
>NW_013630015.1:0-466 GCF_000695525.1 Brassica oleracea var. oleracea
CTAGAGGAGTAAAAGGAACACACACCAGGAGTAAAAAGAACACACACCAGACGGCTTTTAAGTTTATAGATTATATCTCAAAAGACAAAAGGGTATGTCAAAGTTAAAACCTTTGTAGCAGCAGATGATGAAGCTTCGAGCAGGCAATTTCTGTCTTCCAATGTCTTCTGCAATTTACATATCTCCCTTTCCATGTTTTAAACTTTTGTCTTTTCTTCCTCGAGAAAAAAAACAAAAACAAAGAGAACAAATCATTTACAATCAAATAAACACAAAATTGACTCCACAAAGACATAATCCAAAGGAAAAAACAATCAGAGAATAAACAAAGGGGCTTACTTTTCTAGAAAGGCTTTTGTTAACAAAAAAATTATTCTTGAGAAACTAAACAGCCTTTCACGTGCTTCAGCTCAGCCGCAATAGACACCACGTTCCGCCTGAATCTGTTTAAAGCATCAAATTAAAT
>NW_013630016.1:0-466 GCF_000695525.1 Brassica oleracea var. oleracea
TATTACTACTAACTCTTATCAGAAAGAGATAGTCATATATGAGATTCCAGGTTCTATTATATATAGATAAGAAAAAGATAGAAAAAATACAGTGATTTCTATAGTATACAAATAATTATACGGAAAATAATTTATGTTCTTTTAATAATTGATTACTCACTTTACCAAGTTTTTACAGATTTGTGGGGACCAGTTGCATCTCATCTATAATTCAATTTTCAATTTTATAGTCTATTTCTTGTTATACGAAAATATGGTTCAATTTTAGCGTCATTGATATGTTTTTATTTCCATTAATATGGTTTTAGTAGAACCATCTAATAATACTCCCCGAATTCTCGAAGCTCTTTATAGTTTTTCTACCAAAGACCCGGGATAATAATAACATGTGATGTATGTGTTCTATGATAATAATAATCTGTGATGTAACAGAATTTAAAATTTCAAATACCAGTTATTTTCATAT
>NW_013630017.1:0-466 GCF_000695525.1 Brassica oleracea var. oleracea
TTGAGGCCAAGCACTAATGATCAAGAGCTACTCATGGAGAGGAGGGATCAGGATAAGGTGTTTGGGTTGCTGTTGACGTTGGATCCTCCATTCAACGATGTGATTAAGCACATGTTGAGGATGCCAAATCTCCCATCTATGGAGGAAGTGTGTGCGTAACTTCAGAAGGAGGAAGGGTCACTTGGTCTCTTCGGAAGCAAGGGAGACTTAGCTCTAGCCAACAAGGCTGAGGAAGGAGCGCAAGCTAACCGTGCAGCATACAAGACTGATGAGAGGAAGTATGGTGATGAGAGGAGGTTTGGAGGCAACTGTGATCACTGCAAGAAGCCGGGACACAAGAGGAGCCAGGGCTGGATCCTTCATCCCCATCTAAAGCTGGCCAAGTTCAACAAAGACCGAGAAGCCAGAGCTAAACTGTATACTGAAGCAAGTGAAGCCGGTCCATCAGGAGCAGGCTCAAGTGCAC
>NW_013630018.1:0-466 GCF_000695525.1 Brassica oleracea var. oleracea
TGTTTCAAGGTTTATATATTGCTGTGGCATTGGTGATCAAACAGGATGGATGATCCTAGTTTGATCCCAATGGGATGATCTGATCTTGCATTGAGTTGTGGTGATGTTAGGTACACAAAGAAGTGATACAGTGACAAGCCAAACCAAAGTGTGAAGACAAAAGGTCTAGTTCCATTGCAAATCATCACTGGATGTGTTAATCCATAATCTACAGGAAGTGTAGTGTGATTGATTATGCAATGAGAGGATGCCATTGTATAATACCATAAGACATGTTCAGTCCATAGTCTACAGGAAGTGTAGCATGGGTTATTATACAGTGAGAACTTGTCTTGTGAGGACTCTCTATGGTGATTCAAGCACCCTAGTTCCTGGTTTAAGGAAGGGAGCAGCTCACAAGGCCAAGACCATCACCAAAGTCTATAAGATTTATAGAAAGAGTTAGAGTGATTTAGAGAATAAGAGA
>NW_013630019.1:0-466 GCF_000695525.1 Brassica oleracea var. oleracea
CTTGTTTAGATGGTGAGGAGTGGCTGCTCTTCACTAGCCACTTGAATTCCTCACTTCTGAAACTCCATCTGATCAGTGAAGCCACTTCAACAATAGGAGTTGGCATGAAGAAGTTATCCCACTTTCAAATCAGGTGATTCCAGTTTCCCAGTTTGGGAATAACACAGCTTCTTCGTCATTCCAATCAAACCAGGATGAATAACTTTGTGAGAAGCTTGATTTGGATACATAAAGTGGTGGAGAATCACCAGGAAGTTGAATAAATCTCATAGGAGTTGGCAAGAAGAAGTTATCCCACTTTCAAATCAGGTGATTCCAGTTTCCCAGTTTGGGAATAGCACAGCTTCTTCGTGGTTCCAATCAAACCAGGATGAGTCACATTGTGAAAAGCTTGTTTTCGATACATAAAGTGGTGGAGAATTGTTAAGATGAGGAGTGTTAAGTGAAGAATGGAGATGAGGGTTGA
>NW_013630020.1:0-466 GCF_000695525.1 Brassica oleracea var. oleracea
AGGACTGCATGTTACATAATTTTTTTTGAAAATCTGATCATGGTTTCGTAAATTAATCCGAGGTTTTACCTCCTTTTCTTGTCTGAGAAATTTGTTTTCCTGATGATTGATAACGACTAGAACTTGATTAGGATTGAAAAAAATATTTTTTTTAATATTTAAAATCGAAATATCAGAGATATATCTGAGAAAATATATTTATTTTTAAATCGAAAAGTATATAATAAATTGCTTGAATAAATCAAATCTTCCTAATTTTTTTTTTAAGTCACAATAATTTCTGATTCGATTATTTTTCGAAAAAAATAAAATAAATAAATAATAAATATATGGTATATTTTTCGAAAACCCTAACCTGATTTCATGATTGAATTGGTTTACTTGATTGCATATTGTTTGCATACTAATATTGCATACTTAACATGAAATCTCGACTGTTAGGGATATAGATCATTCATAGTTTTCA
>NW_013630021.1:0-466 GCF_000695525.1 Brassica oleracea var. oleracea
AACCGCTTCACAGACAAATTCTCAGAGTCAATATCATTTAAGAGAATAAGGGTAAAAAAAACTTACTTTATTACTATTTTTGGAGGGAATGCTAAGCCTTTCTCATATTCATGATTCATAAACATTATTGTTAGCTATGTTACATGAACTAAAGATTGGTGATTAGAGATAAAAACATTAACAAAAAACGTTTAAAGAAAATCACGATGCATCTCCTTGCCTCGATAGAGATACAACTCAATTTTTTTTTTTTTTTGCAGTACATGCCCAATTAAAAAAATAGACATGTATTAAGCTAAAGAAAAAACACAGAAATTTAAGTCAAGAAATACTTTTAACTGCTTCGCACGGCGTGGAATCTTTGATATTTTAAAAAGAAATAATATATATTAGTAAAATTATTAGAATTAAATTTTAGCAAAATTAGAATATAATAACAATAGAACTTATAAAATATATTTTAGTA
>NW_013630022.1:0-466 GCF_000695525.1 Brassica oleracea var. oleracea
AAGCTCTCTGGTAAGCCGACTCATGGGAATGTGATACTCGACACAGGAGCGTCACATCACATGACCGGAGTTCTTTCCTTGTTAACAGATATTGTTGATATCCCACCTTGTGCTGTTGGGTTTGCTGATGGAAGCAAAACTTTTGCTTTAACCAAAGGACTTT
The DNA here is from genome assembly GCF_000695525.1 of Brassica oleracea var. oleracea. Taxonomy (NCBI): domain Eukaryota; kingdom Viridiplantae; phylum Streptophyta; class Magnoliopsida; order Brassicales; family Brassicaceae; genus Brassica; species Brassica oleracea. The sequence continues at coordinate 164 of NW_013630022.1, forward strand.
TTAGACTCACAGACACTGTCTCTTTGACTAATGTGCTCTATGTGCCATCTCTTAGTTGCACGTTGATTTCTGTTGCAAAGATTCTGAAGCAAACAAATTGTTTTGCAACTTTTACTGATACTATCTGCTTACTGCAGGACCGTTTTACGAAGAATTTGATTGGAGCCGGTGAAGAGCGTGATGGGGTATACTTCTTTACGGATGTTGTGACAGCGAAGGTTCATCGAGTTGATGCTGCAACAAGTCAGGCTCTATGGCATCAACGTCTCGGACATCCAAGTTTTTCAGTGTTTTCTGCTTTAC
>NW_013630023.1:0-466 GCF_000695525.1 Brassica oleracea var. oleracea
GTTCTTGAGCTGTTCTTCAGTTTCTGGGTATTTGGGAGGTTGTCTGGTTGATTCAAGCAACCTCAATAGGAGATGAAGCACAGGTTTAGTAAATCTTTGGGGCGTGAAGAAGAAATGGATGGAGTGTGTTCAAGATGGATAAAGGGAGCTTTGGAAAGCTGTGGGTTATGGAGCAGTCATGGAAAGGGGAAACCTTTCATGGAAATGGCTACTGAAGAAGGTCAGACAAGAGGTCTGAATCTGGGAAATGAAGTTGTTCAAGGAGACACTACAAAGAGTGAGATTGAAGCAACTTTAGGCAAGTCCAAGCCTGTAAGAGTCGTTGAGGACAAAGGGATGATCCGCGGCTTGAGACAAGGAAGGGATGAGTGTTATCAGCTTGTGGGAAGGCTGAGAGAAGTATGGTCAGAGTTAGATGTGGTGAAGGCACACACATCAAATCCGAGATGTGGTCAAGAAAGGAGGA
>NW_013630024.1:0-466 GCF_000695525.1 Brassica oleracea var. oleracea
ATGTGCGTCAGATTATTGTTTTTGTTTTATTGCTAGCTTTAAGAAACCAAATAAAGGAGTATTAACGATCTTGTTAACTAGACTTAAAAGATAAACAATCAAGATTAAGCACTACTAATTAAGTTCCACCAGATTTGTGGATAAACAACAGTTGGTATGCAACTAAGAATCTGAATTGCATAGTGATGCACATAAACGGAAGTTACATTACTAAGACCTTCTTAGCAATATAGGTTAGAGAGGCATCCAAAGTTTGGTTCACAGTTTTGACAGCATCGCTGACTCTACCCTTCTTCACATATGCATCCATCATCGTTCGATACGTTGGAACATCAGGGCGAAAAGACTTCTTAGAGCATATTTCAGCGAAAAAATGCTCTGCTTCGGACAAGAGATCTTGTTCGCAAAACCTTGTGATCAGCTATCAAGTGGTACACGTCTTTGTTAGCCAAGAGATTCGTTATAA
>NW_013630025.1:0-466 GCF_000695525.1 Brassica oleracea var. oleracea
AGTTTTACGTTAAACGCTCTATATACTGAAGCTTATACTTCTTACTGCTGCTTTAAAATTTCTAACCACATTTTAAATTCGTATTAATGTATGTTAAACTCTCTTTCGTGGTATATGGGATTCGTTATAATTTTTTTATCAATTAATTTAGTAAAACTTCTTATTCTCCCTATATTAGTGGACTAACCATTATGAAATCGCTATTCTCTAGAGAAATGCAGACAAAAAAGGTTTCAAACCTACCTCATACTCCCTATATTAGTGGACTAACCATTATAAAATCGTTATTCTCTAGAGAAATGGAGATAACAAAGGTTCCAAACCTCTTTGATAATCATCATATATTAGTACAGGCGGAAAATATGCATTAAAGCAATATTGTTATATTTTTTGAATTTTTCTCAAAATCTAGGTATTAACCCCTACTAAAATATTGAGTTTTACGTTAAACGCTCTATATACTGAA
>NW_013630026.1:0-466 GCF_000695525.1 Brassica oleracea var. oleracea
AAGAAAAATGAGGAAGTCCTTGGTCCCGAAGTGCCTTATCTCAGTGCTATAGGAGCTCTGATGTATTTAGCTGGCCACACACGACCAGGCATCAGTTTTGCTGTGAACTTACTTTCTAGGTTCAGCTCCTGTCCGACCCAAAGGCACTGGAACGGGATTAAACATATACTTCGTTACCTACAAGGAACGAAAGACTTGGGTCTTATGTTTACTAACAAATCTAAGGAAGATTTAGTTGGTTTTGCTGATGCAGGTTATCTCTCTGATCCACATTATGCTAGATCTCAGACTGGTTATGCTTTTACACACGGTAGGACAACTATATCTTGGCGGTCCATGAAGCAGACCATGGCAGCCACATCCTCTAACCACCCAGAAATATTAGCCATGCATGAAGCCAGCTGTGAGAGTGTATGGAAGAGATCCATGACACAGCATATTCGTACCACTTGTGGTATGATCAAAG
>NW_013630027.1:0-160 GCF_000695525.1 Brassica oleracea var. oleracea
CAATGAAGGCAGAGATCAAATCTATCATCAAAAACAAAACCTGGAAGTTCGTCAAGAAGCCGACAGGTGTGAAACCGATAGGTTTGAAGTGGATATATAAGATCAAGAGGAATGCAGATGGAACGGTGATCAAATACAAAGCAAGGCTAGTTGCAAAAGG
>NW_013630027.1:309-466 GCF_000695525.1 Brassica oleracea var. oleracea
CTCACCCAGAAGGCTTTGTGGAGAAAGGAAAGGAGGATCATGTGTACAAACTTAGCAAAGCACTATACGGTTTGCGTCAAGCTCTGAGAGCTTGGAACATCAAACTCGATCGTGTTCTCAAGGAGATGAAGTTCACGAAGTGCACCAAGGAACCTGC
>NW_013630028.1:0-132 GCF_000695525.1 Brassica oleracea var. oleracea
ACCGAGCTGTGTGCGTGCTCGGTCGCTACGTAGCGACCGAGCTGTGTCCGTTCTTGGTCGCTACGTAGCGACCAAGCCTTGTGCATGCTCGGTCGCTACGTAGCGACCGAGCCTTGTGCGTGCTCGGTCGCT
>NW_013630028.1:230-466 GCF_000695525.1 Brassica oleracea var. oleracea
GAGCTGTGTAATCGATTTGCTGCGCTTCCTTTTTCCGCGATTAACCTAGGGGTTTTCTGCGGTTTTTGGGAGAACAAGTTTTACCTACCGTAAAGTTTTCGGAAAAAGTGTTTTGGTAAAACTCATACGCATTGAAACTTCTTTAGCTCTGAAATGAGCCAAACTTACGGGGTTTGATAAATTTTATCGTTTCCCTTTAGTTTAGACAGAGAAATCACGAGCTTGTTTCGTTGCAC
>NW_013630029.1:0-466 GCF_000695525.1 Brassica oleracea var. oleracea
CTTCTATAGTCAAGAATTTAGAGAATCAGTTTGCTTCCATGAACACTTACCAGAATCGCCAGCAAGGATCTATACCTGGAAAATCTGACCAAAACCCCAAGGAGGCCAAAGCTATCACCCTTAGGAGTGGTAAGCTGTTACATCCTACAACCCTCACCAGGGATGCTGAGAAACTAGGTGAGGAGGTGGCCATCAACTTAGATGATGAAGTGGTGATTGTTGATGAGAAAATCAATGGAAGCAAAAGGTAAAGGAAAGGTTGGAGAAGAGAAGAAAACAATGAAAGATGGTGAAGTTGTTGCTCCAGCAAGTGAGAATTCTTTTGTTCCTCCTCCTTATGAACCCAAACTACCATTCCCTGGAAGATTCAAGAGACAGCTGCTAGAGAAGTACAAGGCTCGGTTTGAGAAGCAAATGAATGAAGCTCAGGTTGCAATGCCCATCATCGATGCTTTCATGTTGATTC
>NW_013630030.1:0-155 GCF_000695525.1 Brassica oleracea var. oleracea
GTAAATTTACTTATTATTTATTTTCTATTTTTTAAATAATAATGCAAAGTATCATCTTTTGAGAGAATTTTTTTCCGCTGATGTGGACGCTCTATGGAGCCTCAAAAGGTCATTTTTATTAGTATAGATTCTACTATACATTTTTCAGATATATC
>NW_013630030.1:204-466 GCF_000695525.1 Brassica oleracea var. oleracea
TATATTTACTTATTATTGTTTAATGCAATGTATCTATTTCTTATATTGTATATTTACTTATTATTTATTTTTCTTTATATTGTAAATTTATTTATTATTTATTTTTTATTTTTTAAATAATAATGCAACGTCTCATCTTTTAGGAGAATTTGTTTTCGCTGATGAGGACGCTCTATGGAGCCTCAAAATGTCCCTTTTATTAAATGCAATGTTTATATTTCTTATATTGTTTATTTACTTATTATTTATTTTTCCTTATGTT
>NW_013630031.1:0-466 GCF_000695525.1 Brassica oleracea var. oleracea
AAAAGAAATATATTTTGCCAGTAAATAAAAAAATGAGCATATCGTTTAGTCACACATTATTTTTTATTTTGTGAAAAATATGGTTTAAAGAATTGTGTGCATATTAATAAACATTACGTATAAATTTTTGATATTTTAAGAATAACTACTGGTATGTATTGGAAAAGCATAACATATCACCTATAAAATCTATAAATTTAATTAAAAATATCAAATAAATTTACGTAAGAACTATAGTTCATCCATATTATGAAAATGACGGTTAAATCATATGTATGTGCAGGACAAAATGTTCATAAATAGATGATAAAAATGAAACTATTTAATATTATTTTATCATAATAGTTTTTCATCATATATAAACCCATACTTTAAAAAAAAAATTATAAATGAAATAAAGTATAAAAAAAAACTCAAACACTTCAGGGTTGATCATTTCAATTTTAACGCAAACATTTCTGACCAT
>NW_013630032.1:0-466 GCF_000695525.1 Brassica oleracea var. oleracea
ATATCCTGGTTGCAGTTGACTGAACCATCTGAATGCATCCCCAGAGACAGAATAGGGGAAGATTTTGCAGAGCATGTGGTATTCAAACACTTCATTCTGCTCACTCCTTGACACGAGATCCTCAAGCTCCTTGATGTGGTTTCTGGGGTCTTGGTGAGGAAGGCCCTGGAAGGGGTCTTGACCTACCCAATCATACCACTCTCGGCTCAGGTCAAAGTCATTCATCTCAGCAACATCAATCACATCGGGGATCACAGCACCCTGAGCATTAATTAACTGTCCTGCGCAGTTGCGAGTGCGACCTTCTTCGTCTCTTAACATCCCATTCTCATCGACCTTAAGAATAAGCACTTCCACCTTCTCTACCTCCAAACAAGTGGTGGCAGACGGCAGATGAATAGTGTCGATCGACGATTGAAAAGCAGTGTCGATCGACGGTTGATGGGCAGTGTTGATCGACTTCAGG
>NW_013630033.1:0-122 GCF_000695525.1 Brassica oleracea var. oleracea
TATCAATGATAATATTACGATATATATTTAATTTAATATTTTTATTTATTATATTGTATATTTATTATTATTTATTTTTCCTTATATTTTATATTTACTTATTATTGTTTAATGCAATGTTT
>NW_013630033.1:265-466 GCF_000695525.1 Brassica oleracea var. oleracea
TTATGGAGCCTCAAAATCATTTTATTAATATAGTTTTTCCATTTTTTATATTGTGTATTTACTTAATGTTTATCTTTTCTTATTTTTTATTTTTATATCAATGATAATATTACGATAAATATTTAATGTAATATTTTTATTTCTTATATACTATACTTACTTATTATTTATTTTTCTTATATTTTATATTTACTTATTCTA
>NW_013630034.1:0-466 GCF_000695525.1 Brassica oleracea var. oleracea
ACATTTTCAAATTAATTATTATATTTCGTAATTATTTATGTTAAATTTCAAAATTTTATTATATGTATTAAGTTAATATATGTATAATGTTTTTAAGTTTGTTAGTTTACCTTATTTCATTCTGATTTCTATTTTATAATGAAATAAATGTTTTTCGCAATATTAACATTTTTGAAAATAATAATTCAAATAAACTACCTCAGACCATTAGCATAACGGGCACCCATCTTTCTACCAGAAAATAAAATACTAATTCGATCAAATTAGGTGCTTTGAGAGATTGTACGAACCTGAGGAGAACCTACACTTGTGGCTAATGGGATTAATTTAAACATGTATGTTTACTTCATGTAGAAAACATCGACATTTATCTTTAACATCGACATAATATTACTAGATTTAGAGATTTCTGACAAACAGAAGATCACATACTTTATCTTCAACATTTTCATTTCCCCGAAACTGC
>NW_013630035.1:0-290 GCF_000695525.1 Brassica oleracea var. oleracea
AGGAAGAAATCGCAACAGGAAAAACGATAGCCGGCTAGTCACCGCATCAACCTTAACTGAATGTAAACCTAGGTCTTGCCCTAAACCCAACGCTCTGGTCTCAAACATCTCAAGGCATGATATCTAAAAGATACTAGATCCTAAACCATGTCTCTCCGTTCGTATCTCAACGTTCTCAAAAATCGTAAAGATAAATAATTTTTACGAAAATCACGAACGAACCAACAGATTGAACGTCTCATCGGAATTAAATATGAGACGACAACTCATATTTACTTCAAACCTACTCA
>NW_013630035.1:349-466 GCF_000695525.1 Brassica oleracea var. oleracea
AGCCACCAACGGCCAATCCCGATAAACGATAAAAACGGCCAAAACAGGCCCGTACAAATCTCTCGACCATAATCGGCCATAAACATGAAACAGAAAGATGAGCATCTCTCTTTCGAT
>NW_013630036.1:0-466 GCF_000695525.1 Brassica oleracea var. oleracea
GGCCCTCGGAAATTTCCGAGGAACGTAGTCCCTCGGAAAATTCCGAGAAACATTCCCTCGGATTTTTTTTTAAAAATTCCGACGACTTATTCCGAGGAAAAGGTCGTCGGAAATTTCTGAGGACGCTTTTCCTCGGAATTTCGAAAAAATTAATTTTTTTAAAAAAATTAATTTTAAATTAAAATTTATGAAATTTAAATTCGAAAATATAAAATTAAAATTAAAACTGAAAACATATTAGATAATTCAAAGTTCTACAAATAAAAATAAAACATTCCGAGTTTTTGGTAGAAAAAAAAAAACTACAAGTCTTGAATGTTCGGGAACACCTCGTTCGGGTACATCCTCTTCATCATCTCCATCATCTGCTCGTTCAGCCTCTTCTGTGTCTCATAGCTCTCCTGTTGAGCTGCCATCTAGGTCTCCAACGCAGATATCCGATCATCCTTGTCCTTCAGCTGAGCCG
>NW_013630037.1:0-466 GCF_000695525.1 Brassica oleracea var. oleracea
TTTTTTGAAAAACTAAAATCTACAGCAAAATCAAAAACCAAAAACTAGAAACTAAAATCTAAAATCCAAAATCTAAAAACCAAAAACTAAAATCCAAAAACCATTCAAACAATCATCACCATAGTACAACGAGAGGACTATAAATAAATAAATAAAAAGGCTTCACTGATGTTGGGGAGGGCTAGTATTCTGAAATTCTTTAAAAACAAAGAGTAATTACCCAGATGCTTTCATTGAGAGTTGAACTCAAGACCTCCCGCTTACTAAACAGGTGCTCTAACCAACTGAGCTATGAAAGCTTTGCATTGTAGCCATTTTACAACTAAATAGATTCACCTCAATTTGACTGATAAATTTAAATATCACCTAACCTTCGTGGTTTTACAATTATGGAAGAAACTGTTATAAGAGAAAAAGAGAAATTGGTGTGTCTTATTCCATGAGTAATGAGTCTTTTATATAGGAT
>NW_013630038.1:0-466 GCF_000695525.1 Brassica oleracea var. oleracea
AGATCTCGTATGACGAGATCTATGACGAGCGGATCGCAATGAGGTTGATCGATCCCGCCGGCTTCCTACTTCGTGAAGGTGATTGAGCAATTCTGATCATCTCGGGTAGGAGACCATGTAGGCCAGTTTGCGCTCGACTCCGCCTTCCGCTGGTAAGCCTTGATGGCCGAAACCGTATCGTTGCAGAATTACGATCCTCCAATGATCATGTTGACTCTGCGACGATTGTCATTGTTCCCCTTGTCGTCCGGCCTTCTGCCGCGTTTATCCCCAGATTGGTTTCTTTAAGGAGATTTCTCCGCGGGAGGATTTTTGTCCGCCTTCGGGGGCGATCGGTCTCGAGGATGAGATTTTTCACGCTGGTCACTTCCGAGAGCTCTCCAGCTAGTAGCTTCGTGGTCAGCCATGCTCCCAAGACTTTGCAGAAGGTGTTTTCATCATATCCTTGATTGCGAGTCCACGTATT
>NW_013630039.1:0-466 GCF_000695525.1 Brassica oleracea var. oleracea
GAGATAATGCAGAAGCTAGATCGCTTGATGTCTTCGAGTTCATCTTATTTTTTTTCGGCTTTTTAAAACTTCGGAATGTTTTTTTTTTCTATTTCGGTTTGTATGAATTTTAAACTTTCTGAATGTTTTTTTTCTATTTCGGTTTGTATGAATTTAAATTATATAATATTATTAGTTTTAAATTTCTGATTTTTTTAATTTATTAATATAAAAAAAAATATAAAATTGCAAAATCAATTTGTTTTTAAAAATTATATAATTCGGTATATTCCAACGGACAATGGTCGTCGGAATATACCGACGGACAAATATCCGTCGGAATTTACCGACGAACCAATATTCTTCGAAATATTCCGACGGACAAATATCCGTCGGAATATTCCGACGGACAATGGTCGTCGGAATACACCGACGGATATTTGTCCGTCGGAATACACCGAGGAATCCACTACGTCGGAATTGTCCG
>NW_013630040.1:0-466 GCF_000695525.1 Brassica oleracea var. oleracea
CAAGATGGTTAAGTCTGGTTATGCATAGACAAAACTTACTGTGGATAGATCTATGTTAGAAGCCTTTGTTAAAAAAAATATAAATCTATGTTAGAAAATATCTACCAAAGACACATCGTAGTGATACATGAAGCTGAGTTTCATGAGGTGGAAGACGATCGAGGATATTTCTTGGAGGTGAAGTGTTGTGTTGTTGGAAAAGCTTCGGTGGTGAAGTACACTACAAGAAAACAGCGATATTCTGACGGACATTCCGACGGAAACACAAAATTGGGTTTCCTCGGAATTTCCTCGGAATATACCGACGGAATTCCGAGGAAACTACAGTCCGTCGGAATATTCCGAGGAAATTCCGAGGAAAACTCTGTTCCTCGGAAACTGATACATAAAGTCAATTGCAAAACTAACATATACATTGAAAGACTTCTGTATAAGTATTTTGGACGATTTCCATGGAAGTAGTCTA
>NW_013630041.1:0-466 GCF_000695525.1 Brassica oleracea var. oleracea
ATGGAAAGGTAATTTACCTTCGTATAAATACCTCAAAGTGTGGGGGTTCTTGGTAAAAGTTGCGGTACCACCACCAAAAAATGTCACTATTGGACCTAAAACAGTGGATTGCATCTTCATTGGATATGCACATAAAAGTAATGCTTATTGATTTCTGGTACATAAATCTGCAATATCAGACATTCATGAAAATACAGTCATAGAATCAAGAAATGCATCTTTCTTCGAAAATATTTTTCCATATAAGGAAAAACAAGGTTCAAAACGAACTCGAGAAGAAAGAGACAATGACAAAACTCAGAAATTGAGACAAACGTCGAGATTTCTATAAATGATATTTCAGAAAATGAAGAAAAAGATGAACCTCGAAGAAGCAAAATTGCTCGAAAAGAAAAATCTTTTGGTGAAGATTTCCTAACGGCATTTTTATTAGAAAATGTTCCAAAAACTTTGGCAGAAGCCATGG
>NW_013630042.1:0-466 GCF_000695525.1 Brassica oleracea var. oleracea
ATTTTGTTTTATACAATATCGAATAACTCGGATAAATTTAAATATTTTGAATATTTTTTTCCTGGGAAATTATGAAAATTTTAAATATCTCGAATAAAAAGTAATAGAGTAATCCATTTTTGGGTTGTTCGGTTATAAGTATTAGTGTTAGAATATTTGATAATTTTAGAAATAAAGCTAATTAATATTTTTTAGGTGTATAAACTGTATTTAAGATATTCTGGTATCCATTCAGTTTTCAGTTTAGATTCAATTTGGTTTAGGATTTTCTGTTTCAGCGATATATGAGCTGTTAAGGTATTTGTTAACACTGATTTAGTTTTGGTTTTTTTTAATGTTATTTCAGTTCGGTTTTCGTTCTCAATTTATATGCAAAAACTTAATTCTGTTTGTACAATTTGTCTTGTATTTGATAAATTACTGATTTAGTCGTATTCTAAAAGCACAATTTTTATTATATTAAATT
>NW_013630043.1:0-466 GCF_000695525.1 Brassica oleracea var. oleracea
TGACAATTGATTCATCATATAGCAAAAAAACACATACATAAACAACATACATGAACAACAATTAGTAATGACGGCCAGACTTGGTTCGCGAGGACTGTCCTTGTGCTTGTGGTGGGCGTCTGAAAAGAGATGAGTTTCTGAACATTGGGTCGATGTCTTCTTCAGGTTCCTCAATGCGTGTCAAGTAGCCAAGAGAGGTTCTGAACTCTGTTCTGGTTATCTCCTCCACATCATTTCCTCCCGAGGACTGTCCTCGTTCTTGTTCTCTGTTGAGTGCTTCTTGTTGTGGTTTTTATTTTTGGAGTAGTTGTGGTCTCACTCCAGATGCCGGCAGTGCACATACGATGCTCTTCCTTCCTTCCATTAGGGTTTCTAGACTGTAAAGGTAACACAAGTTAGAACTTTAATAGATATTTGATTATGAATATCTAAACTGAAAATGAAAACTTATTCGAAGAAGAAATAA
>NW_013630044.1:0-466 GCF_000695525.1 Brassica oleracea var. oleracea
TTTTTTCGATTTTGGCCGGAAAACAAGATTTTGCGATTTTGGCGGTACAACGCGTTTTTGCGGTTTTGGCGGGAAAACGAGATTTTCGATTTTGGCGGAAAAATGAGTTTTTCGATTTTGGCCGGAAAACAAGATTTTGCGATTTTGGCGGGAAAACGCGTTTTTGCGGTTTTGGCGGAAAACGAGATTTTCGGTTTTGACGGGAAAATGGATTTTTTCTATTTTGGCCGGAAAACGAGATTTTGCGATTTTGACGGGAAAACGCGTTTTTGCAGTTTTGGTGGGAAAACAAAATTTTTCGATTTTGGCCGGAAAACGAGATTTTGCGATTTTGTTTGGAAAACACATTTTGCAGTTTTTGCGGGAAAATGATATTTTCTGTTTTGGTGGAAAAACACGTTTTTTTTTGTTTTGGCAGATAAACAAAAAATTTCGGTTTTGGCGAGAAAAGAAGATTTTTCATTTT
>NW_013630045.1:0-466 GCF_000695525.1 Brassica oleracea var. oleracea
CTTTCCTTTTAGGAACCGCCTACAAAAATATTTAAAGGTAGTAAATATGGACAAATTAGTAATCAACATTATAAAAAAAATATATTAATAAAAAAAATTACCTTTTCAACCATCTCATTTATTTGCAATAGAGACAAGTTGGTTGAAGCTCCCGTAGAATCGCCGTCGTCAGAGAGAGGCTGAGATTGAGTTGCTATTTCAGCTTCCACCAAATCAACGACACCTTTGATCATGAGATCCTGAATTTGACCCGTCTTCTTGTTAGTGTGAGCCACCTTAATGAGTTGGAGACGATCAACGAGATTACCGTCATTTGCTTCGATCTAAAAAACCTCCATTATTAGCCAACGAATATATAAAATATTTAAGCCAAGGAATATATAAAATATTTATTTAAAAAATATAAAGATAAATAATTAAAAAAAACTTACAAGTTCATCTTCCTTAGTAGACATAGAGCAAGCGC
>NW_013630046.1:0-212 GCF_000695525.1 Brassica oleracea var. oleracea
AGATTGGTTTCTTTGAGGAGATTTCTCCGCGGGAAGATTTCTGTCCGCCTTTGGGGGGCGATCGGTCTCGAGGATGAGATCTTTCACGCTGGTCAATTCCGAGAGCTCTCCAGCTAGTAGGTTCGCGGCCAGCCTTGCTCCCAAGACTTTGCAGTTAATCGTGGAGTGTCCTCGGGACTGGGGGAACTCGCAGAAGGGGGTTTCATCACATC
>NW_013630046.1:234-466 GCF_000695525.1 Brassica oleracea var. oleracea
GGCCCTGGTCCGAACTGATCGCGTAATTGTGCGCTCCTTGGAGATCTTCCCCCTCGTGATGGACATACTTGTCGTTACGAGGGTTCTTCTTCTTCGTTTTTGGATCTAAATCTTTCGAGGATGGTCTTGCCGACTTATGTTTTGCGATAAGACTTTCGTTTCTTCCTCGATTATGATGTAGTCTATCGCCTTGTGGAGGGCGTCCTGGATCATCCGCGGTTTGTCGAGGGTT
>NW_013630047.1:0-466 GCF_000695525.1 Brassica oleracea var. oleracea
AGAAGGTTTACCAGTCATCGACCCCGACCGACCGGACTGAACTTTGTGGTATGTTACATTATTTTTTTTTAATTCGTTTAAAATTTTTTTATAACATTAAAAAATAATTTATATTTTAAATTTGGTTTTTTACAGGTTTGGGGTTGACGGATGTCTTGCATCGGACATAACCGACACGATCAAAGGTTACTTCTCCATGGCACATCCGAACTGGAGTAAGACGCCTCACTACGTCAGATTCTACGTCAAAAAGACGTGGTTCAAAATTTATGCTGTAAGTTTCTATTAATTAATTATATATACTTTAATTTTTTCATGATTTATATATATTTCTTTTAAAAAACTAATTATTTATTTAATTTTTTCCACAACAAAAATATCATTGGGCCTTGGGGGTCACTGAGAAGGTGAGGAAAGCATTTAACGCGAAGGCGAAAGTTCGCTTGTTGGACACGGTCTCCAACTG
>NW_013630048.1:0-107 GCF_000695525.1 Brassica oleracea var. oleracea
ACGGCCATGGCCGTGTGGTCTATCATTCTGGACGTGGTTACCTTTTTATTCTTCTGTGGTCTTATTGGTATCAGGTAATGGGGTTAATCCAGGAGGTTTCAATTCAC
>NW_013630048.1:233-466 GCF_000695525.1 Brassica oleracea var. oleracea
TTTTTAACTCTGTCCAAAGGTCTAGAGGATTCTCTATAGTCAGATGCTGATCTTTGAGACTCTTAATAAGATGATGGCTAATAATTAATATTGCCCTGTATCAATCTTTCTCATTGGCATTATTGCCTTCTAGAATATATTCACCAAGTCCTTTTGACTTTAGGATAATCTTTGTATCCAATACCTACCGTAAATAATTATCTCCAGAGAGATTTATGGCAGCAAAATCCAGG
>NW_013630049.1:0-466 GCF_000695525.1 Brassica oleracea var. oleracea
TCTTGGCGTGTTGATCCTGAGCTACGAGCTCGGAATGGACCTCAGCCTCGACGACTTTGATGGGCTATGGTCGACACGAAAGACCTCGATTGACTACTCATACCGCATGGCTCCTAAGAGACATATGTCGATAATCCAGGGGCATACTTCAAATGCCAAGGGATGGTTTGAGCGTTTTTTTTATGTTTGAATCGATGGCGCATCCGTCGGGGAGAACTGTCTCCCTTTGTTCAGTGGCAAATGAAACTTTCATCGTGGTACGATGGTTGAAAATTTGGTTCGTATAGATACCCGGAGGCATCTAACGCATTTTTTTGGTAGCGAACAGTATCCTCACCGCGATCCCCAGGGACCTGTTTGCTAAGCGCGATCTTCTCCGCAATGGTCCGTTCCTTTGGGATTCCTTCACCCTAGGCAGAATCTGGAATGCAGTGGCGCTCTACCGATCGCGAGGCATCTCCCGACC
>NW_013630050.1:0-203 GCF_000695525.1 Brassica oleracea var. oleracea
TCAATATGCATGACATCTAAATTATGCCTTAGCAGATGATCCTCACAATATGGCAGATCAAAGAAAATATTTTTTTTTGTGCCAGTTATGTAGGTCTCCAACAGCATCTACCGGAAAACGCTCATGTCCACCGAAGTCTGGCGTCCTTTCTGCACCAAAATCTCTTAGCTGTGTCTTCAAATCTTTCCCACAAATTTCCGGAG
>NW_013630050.1:277-466 GCF_000695525.1 Brassica oleracea var. oleracea
ATAGTTGGAAAGCATCAGTGTTATCTTGACAATATGGACATGATAGCCTTCCATGCGTTGTCCATCCAGATAACATACCATATGCTGGAAAATTACTTATTGTCCACATTAGTACTGCCCGCATTTGAAAGTTTTCTCTACGCGAAACATCGTATGTTTCAGAACCTTGAGCCCATAGTTGTTGCAACT
>NW_013630051.1:0-465 GCF_000695525.1 Brassica oleracea var. oleracea
TTTAAGTCTTGGATCAGTACTAATGTAGTAACAAGAAGCAGAGACAATATGCTTACCGCGATCGCGTCTTCTTGACGATTCTGATTAAGAGAGCTCTCGATAGCTTCTTCATTGACTTCTTCTTCGGTTGTTTTGGCGGGATCAACCTCCTCTCTCTGCACTTCGTCTTTATCAGTTGGAGAAGTAGCCATGGCCAGATATGAGAGAAGTTTCTAGAGAGAAAGATGAGAGAGCGTAGAAGAAGAAACAAGTTAAAGATCTTCTAATATATGGCGCGAGTGCTTAGACCGTTAGGGTTTGTAAGTGCGTGTGAAACTCCACACTAACCGAATCGTTGGAATCTCACGCGCTTATGAAGAGTGAGTAGTTACTAATTACACCAAAAAAGGGTAGGAGAGTCATTTTTAAAAAAGATTATGTAGAGTGAAGAGCAAGGAACCTGACTCCTTTGTTTTGAGTTTTATA
>NW_013630052.1:0-465 GCF_000695525.1 Brassica oleracea var. oleracea
GACTTGGACACATCAGTTTCAAGACCATAAGGAACATGGCGGCTCAACAGATGGTTCAAGGACTGCCTGAGATTGCATAAGTAGCAAATCTACAACTCTTGCCTGGTTGGCAAGCAAACAAGACACTCGTTTCCCTTGGCAACTACTTACAGATCGAGCCGAACACTAGAGCTGTTGCACGCGGATCTATGTGGCCCAATATCCCCTGCAACGCCATCACATAACAGATACACGTTTGTGATTATCGATGATCACACAAGATACATGTGGTCTATCTTATTAAAAGAAAAGAGTGAAGCATTTGAAAAGTTTAAGATGTTTAAGAGTCTTGTGGAGAAGGATGTTGACAAGAAAATACTAGCTCTTCGTACAGATAGAGGAGGTGAGTTCACTTCCAAGGAGTTTCAAGAATTCTGTGACAAAGAAGGCATCAAACGTTAATTAACAGCTCCTTACACACCACAG
>NW_013630053.1:0-465 GCF_000695525.1 Brassica oleracea var. oleracea
TCTGCAAATTAAAAAGGTTTTTAAGTAAGCATCTTACATATGAATTTCTATAATTATATAAACGGTAAGTTGAATGCAAATCCCCTATAATTATATACAATATATTGTATGACCTTCTCATGGTTTGGCCATGCGAATTTAGATGACATCCTAGAATAGATTTAAAGAAAATATTTGTCAACTTTTATTCTTCGTACCAAACTATAACAGTATATATAGGAAAAGCTACAAGGAAGTCTTCCAAAACACGACATCTACTCTGCCAACTAACTAAACAGAAGCGACTATTCGGTTAATGCCTTGCACGAAAAGCATATACGTAATAAATTTAACCTTTACATATTCGGTCAGCCCATTCCGAATTTAATACAACCAACCATTATGTTAATAATAAAATTTGGAATTAAATACATAATCAAAAGTTTACTTATGTAGATATAGCGAATCGTTGTGTAAGGAGTATAT
>NW_013630054.1:0-465 GCF_000695525.1 Brassica oleracea var. oleracea
CCGATCTTGAAAGAGTGAGATTTGGGCCATTTCGAGTATACTTTAGCATCAGTCGGGATACCCCATGAGTCCAAGTTCCCAACTTTGTACTGCGTCGAAGACACTTGCACTAGCAGTATCATCGACAAAACCATTACGCTGCTCAAACTCATCATTCCCATCTCCCTCTTTCTCTCTGTCTGGGTGAGTTTTGTGTCTGAAAAGCTTAGCTCGTATAAATTGGTGAAAGTCAAGGAGTACGGGAATGACCGTTGTACCCCTGACTGGAGTACTGGGGCACATGGCCTCAAGTGGACAATGTCGATCATCCTATCAATACAATTCATTTTCTCTAGTGTATGTTTTTGTTGTATTGTTCACATGGCCACCATTACATTATTTATCAAGTTTACGACTACTCCCTCGCGTTGCAATTTCCATCAACATTGGACTTCCTTTTGAACACCAAAACCGTTTCAGCATTTC
>NW_013630055.1:0-465 GCF_000695525.1 Brassica oleracea var. oleracea
AAAATCTCGAACTCAAAGTTGGAGAGATCTTTCTACAGCAACAGGAGTTTGTATTATCACCGAGTATGTTATTGATTCGCAAAGTGGGAGAATATAAAACTTACAGCTGTAATCCAACTATGGGAATCACAATTGCAAGTTCCACATTCAAAGAAATCCAATCACATTGCAACTCAAATTCATTCAACTGCACAAAAAACATATATTAGTAACTTAGTACTACGCCAGAAGCAAAACAAATGTATGCAAGCGACCACAATAAGAGTATATTAACATGTAAAAATGCTTTGCGATTGGACAAGCGACCACAATAAGAGATCCCACAATAAGAGATCATCTCTAGTAACAAGTATTATTTATATTACTATGTGATTTTCCCGTGCTCATGCACGTGTATAAATATTTGTAAAGTAAATATACTATAATAATTAATTGCTATTTACTTTTAATTTTAAATTAATTTAT
>NW_013630056.1:0-465 GCF_000695525.1 Brassica oleracea var. oleracea
GCTATTAAAAGTGTTACAATCTAATGTTAAAGCAGATGTTACATAATGTGGTTTGATATCATGTTTATACATTGTTCAACATTAAAAACACTATTATAGGTGATTTATTATTTGTCTTTAGTATGTTATGTGTATAGATGTCCAAAATAAAGATATAACGGATAAATCAATTTTTATACATTCTTAGAATGTTAGCCTTATAACAATGAATTCATAGACTAATCCAAAATATCAATGCAAAAGAAAAAGTAAAACTTATGTTATTATATAAGTTAGCGGGTTACCAAGAAATTTTAAAATATTAATTAAAAGATTCATGGTTAAATGTATGATGATTGTTATATGCTATAAATTATGTTAGCAGTCTAGAAATGAATTTTAAAGCCAATTTAAAGGTATACTTAAAATTTTACATGGCTAAAATATTTATTGTATCAAATTAAATTGTTGGAAGCTTTCAATATT
>NW_013630057.1:0-465 GCF_000695525.1 Brassica oleracea var. oleracea
TTAGAAATGGTGGTGGGTCGATCCAAAGACTATCAACAGGGCATAGTAATCGTCGTTCCGGCTGACCCGGATAGTACCTGGCATCATTATATGAGTAGGATACACATTGCATGTTGTTACGTAAGCCATACTTTGGGAAGTACACGCTGTTCTTCATCCCTAAAACATCCATTCTGGTCTCCGAGGAATACATACTTGCAAAGATTGTCAAGCCGTCTAGTGTACTACTCATCTCTTCCCATTTTGAAGAGACCAACTTATACATCACTGGTTTCTCAGCGCCATATGTATACATGAGAATTAGCTCTCCTTTCTGCTCCATCAAGTACAGTTCCTTTGGCAGATACGACCATTCATTGTTATGAATTTCTGGGAATCTAACATCATCCCATGCTTGATGACTCAATGTGCGAGAAGCTGGATCAAATTCAAATAAAACACCTCCTGAGGTGAAGCAGTAGAAGC
>NW_013630058.1:0-465 GCF_000695525.1 Brassica oleracea var. oleracea
TTGTGATCGTCCCCTTGTGTGATTCTCTCTGTTGGAAGTTTCCTTTGAAACTTTGATCTTCACGTTCACTGACGTGGGGATTACAGCAAGGTGATCTTACATCACTCTGTTTCACTCGGTTCCGGTCTCTGTTTTCATTCGGCTCTGGTTTCTGTTTGGTCGCGTCTCTTCACGTGATCTGATAGTTCTGACGTGATCTTACGTCGCGATCTCAGTTAATCTGCTTGTTCTGAATCAATCCTGATCACGCCTTCTCCATTCGTTTGATCTGACCTTACGACGTGTTCTTTCTGCTCTGTTCTGCTTGCGATCGTGGTAGCAGAGGAATTGAACCGCGGGCATTCATATGGGGTCCTCGTACCGTTCCAAATCAACTCATATGGTTGATATCAAGGGTAAGGGAATCCTCTACGAGGATGATGATGAACCGATCAAGCTAATTGATCATGATATCTCTCAAAACAT
>NW_013630059.1:0-465 GCF_000695525.1 Brassica oleracea var. oleracea
CGCCCAATCCTATTATAGCTCGAATACATATATTCCAGTACACAACCAAAAGTTAATATTGTGAAAGCCATCGAAAAGGTTTTTCCTATCAAATGGACTCCATATATTCCTCTCCGGACGTATAACTGTCCCACTTTATGTACCTTGTTCCACAGCCCCATCTCATAAGACAAAGTCAAACGTCTCATAACCGTATTTAAAACCATCAACCTCAATCTACATTCTCGGCATAAACCCATTTTCTGCATTGTAAGGACTCTCTGTGTTGGGTTTAATGAGACCCAACAGAGTAAACGCATCCAGAAAATGATTCTGAAATCCTCATCCCGGTATCCAAACCAATAAACCATTCCAAAAACCAACAAATTTGTGCCAAAGGAAGACCCAAACATTGTCCACAGACCCGCTTTCTGCAGATAACCAACTCGCTTCCTAACTCCCATCCATAGTACGAACGTACTGTTC
>NW_013630060.1:0-465 GCF_000695525.1 Brassica oleracea var. oleracea
ATCAATCAATTAAAATCTTATATAACTAAATGAAGTCATATGGAGTCTAATTTAGAAGTTAATTAGATAACGAACTTACGAAGAGCTATTAAGGTAGAGATTCAAGGCAATAAATCTCAGAAATAGGAAACAATTATTCTGCTTCATTGCCTCTTCAGCAAACTTTTGATCAGCACTGATGCAGTTCCGCATTAGAGTTTGACGAAGTTTTCTTAAATCATTTGAGATAGTTGATCAAGCTTTAAGGACAACAAATTGACAAGGGTATTGAGTGCTGCTGTAAAACTACATTCATATACAATTTTCACCAGGAGAAGAGTGGTTAAAAGACAGATTAAAAGCAAAAACTTAACCTGATCCGAGGTGGCAGCTATTTCGTGAATGCTCCTTTTAAGTTGCATATAAGAAACTGGCTGACAAGATCAAACATTCCAAAATTCGTTAAACTACATTGAATAAGAAGAA
>NW_013630061.1:0-465 GCF_000695525.1 Brassica oleracea var. oleracea
AACGCAAATGATCGAGAAACATCTCGATCTACGTGAATAATTTGGCATTGTAACAAACGAAACACATTATACCGGAATCAGTAGGTTGGGTCCAAGTTAATATTTTATTATGTAAATTATCGAAATAACAATTTAAGCGTAACAGATGAGATTTGTTTTGGTTTTACATTCCACTAGGACCACTATTATATCACCCAAAAATAACTGAAATTTAAATAATTCTGAAGAATCAATTAAGATAAAATAAATTATAAAGCTAAACAAAAGGTAAACCATAAAGGCTTTGATTGTTTAGGACTTTGACTGCTATAATTTTTAAACCAATAACTTTACAAAAATATTGGTCGTAGGTTTTATGGCTGTAGTTTTAGAAAAAAAATAAAAGTCTCAAATTCTAGGCTTTAGAGAAAGTAAAAACGTGAAGAAAAAATGGAAGTTGAGGTTTTGAGTATTTTTAGGAGCTTT
>NW_013630062.1:0-465 GCF_000695525.1 Brassica oleracea var. oleracea
GAGTCTCTTGTGTTAGCGAAGATGATCGCATTCATGTTCTTCCATATTGCCCACAATAACCAAGAAATAGCTCTTCGACTCTCACTTGAAACTCTCTCATCCGCCATTAGGTCAAAACAATAGTCGAGCTTTTTTTGCAACAGACCAACAGCCCTAGTTTTGACTATGCAAAACAAAACAAAAAATGTTTGAAATATGAGTTTTGGGTCCGCATGACGAACAAAAATGACCAGCTTTACTACCTTTGCGCCAGTTAATAGCTAACAAACGTGGCAACATCCAAAGGTCCAAGGATAATTTGAATGATAATTAATATTTTTGACTCTGTCAGTCTAATCGTAAATTAATTAATGTAATTATCCTCGTTTACTTAAGTTAACTCTAGTTAATTAGTTTAGATCAATTTTAAAATAACCGGCCCGACATGGCTTAGAGCATATGCAATGGTGAGGTTCACCAATGAAT
>NW_013630063.1:0-465 GCF_000695525.1 Brassica oleracea var. oleracea
TCTATCTTAAAATGTAAAATAGAGATATTAAGTAAATAAAAAATACATGAAATAGAAATGCATATACAGGAAAATAAGTAATAAGTAAATAATGTAAATATATAATATATGAATTATATATATAATAATAAGTAAATACACAATTTTATTAAAAAAATGGAAAAAGTTCATTAAGCATTAAACATCTATCTTAAAATGTAAAATATATAATATAAGTAAATACACAATTTAAAAAAAATGGAAAAAGTACATTAAGATTTAAATATCTATTTTAAAATATAAAATATAGATATTACGTAAATAAAAAATATAAGAAATGGAAATAAACATTTTAAAAAATGGAAAAAGTACATTAAGATTTAAACATCTATCTTAAAATGTAGATCTATCTTAAAATGGTAGTAAATTATATAAAAAAGTCAATACCACATTAAACAAAAAAAATAAAAATGTATAGTTTTACAT
>NW_013630064.1:0-155 GCF_000695525.1 Brassica oleracea var. oleracea
TTTGTCCAAGTTCTTCTATTAAACATTGCCGTTTTACATTAAAAAAGAAAAAAATCATTAAGATTTAAACATCTATCTTAAAATATAAAATATAGATATTAACTAAATATAAAGTATAAGAAAGAGAAATACTCAATATATAGAAAAATAAATAA
>NW_013630064.1:331-465 GCF_000695525.1 Brassica oleracea var. oleracea
ATTTAAACATCTATCTTAAAATGTAAAATATAGATATTACGCTAATAGAAAATATAAAAAAAGGAAATACACAATTTTAAAAAATGAAAAAAAGTACATTAGTATTTAAACATCTATCTTAAAATGTAAATCTA
>NW_013630065.1:0-465 GCF_000695525.1 Brassica oleracea var. oleracea
AAAGTTAGTTATTTATAAGAAATAAGTTACTTTAAATTTTTTTAAAAAGGAAAATTCCAGCTATAATTTGTTCTTGTTTTTTAAAAAAAATTGAGTTGTTTAGAGAAATTAAAAGAAAATACTCAGATAATATTTTTATTGTCAATACTATTTTTTTTGTGAAAATAATATGAGGAACTTTAAACCTAAATATAGATGTGAAAATAATATATATTTTGGTTTATATTTTTGTAGCATACATTTATCGGTTAAAAAGGAAAGTTAGTTATTTATATGAAAATAATAAGAGGACTTTTACATTTTTTTACTTAGGTTTTAAAAAAAGGAATATCACTTATTTTATAGTTAGTTTTTCTATTTGATTTTTATTAAATAATTTCTTGTACTTGTAGGTTTTTATAATTCGTTTTTATTTTTATTTTTTTAAAAACTTAATATTTTATCTTATAATATCTTTCTTTAGTA
>NW_013630066.1:0-465 GCF_000695525.1 Brassica oleracea var. oleracea
AATCTCACTGATCTGAGGATTGTTGGATCGTAAGTTTTCTTAGTGTGACTGCTTATTTATTTTTTGAGTTTTATGGAATTTCTTCATGTTCCCTTTTCCTTTGTGCAGAAGAGGTATAATATTTTCATCTTCTGTTCTTTAGGTTGTTTTGCTATTTTTAAATTCTGCTAATTCTTTGTGCGACATGATTGATAGCCCATTTGTTCTGTGTTTCATGTGGCAGCAATTCTCCATATATGAATCTATTTATGACCCTGTCAAAAAAATGTCGTCTGATAGAGCACCTGTGCTTAGTGAGCCATCACCCCCTAGGTAAAAGCTTCTCCACTAAATCGCTGTGGAGCTTATTTTTTTTGTTTATCCCAGGTTTTCTCAAGCTTGCCTGATGTGTAACAGGTAATATAGACGCGTCAACAGCTTCACACTTGATAGAGTTGGTGACCAAGTCCCCCAACTTAACTTCTC
>NW_013630067.1:0-465 GCF_000695525.1 Brassica oleracea var. oleracea
CTTCACTTTCTGACACATTACCACTTTCCTCATAATCTGCATCATCTTCATCTTCTTCGAACCCATGCTCTTCTGCTTCCTCATTAACAGTATTCACTTCGTTCTCATGCTCTCCTTGCTCAATGATTCTCTCTTCCTCGTTAGCTCCTTGGCCAATCATTCTCTCTTCTTCGTTAACTCCTTGTCCAATCATTCTCTCTTCCTCGTTAGCTCCTTGCCCAATCATTCTCTCTTCTTCTTCGAGCACTACATTTTCCTGCTCCTCATTCACTTCTTCGCCACAGATTCTCTCATCTTCACCTATCTTCTCAATGTAGAAATCTATTTCTTTCATCCAACAGCCCCCAGTCGCCAATTTCTTCTTACCTTGATCAATATTATTCGATAAAGACTTCCTATCTTCTAGGTCTTCGTAAGGTAACTTATACCACATATTCCCCAACTCTGTTTTGTGCACCATTTGAA
>NW_013630068.1:0-465 GCF_000695525.1 Brassica oleracea var. oleracea
TGTATCGTGATCCAAGATCTGCGATCATGTCGTGATCCAAGAGGTACAAACGTGTCGTGATCCAAGAGGCACGAACGTGTCATGATCCAAGAGGTACGAACGTATCATGATCCATGGGATGTGAACGGGTCGTGACCGAAAGGGTATGAACGGGTCGGGACTGAAAGGGTACGAACGGATCGGGACCGAAAAGGGTACGAGTGATTCGATGGTTAAAAGGACACCACATGCATTATGTTGGGCATGGACCACATGATGGCAATGAGTTGTCAGTTAGGTCAATACATGAGTGTAGGGAAATAGCGAAGGCCTTAAGGGCTAGTGCAATCCGTACAACATGATTGATGTATGAACCATAATCCATGGTTAGTGGTTGGATGGTTCTAGCCGCAAAGGCTAAGTAGGATATCTTACAGTAAACTTCGGGTTGGTGAGTAGGATAGGCGCCATATGCCTTATGTAGGG
>NW_013630069.1:0-108 GCF_000695525.1 Brassica oleracea var. oleracea
ACCCAGAACACTTCCAAGAGCTTCTCTCTCTCTCTATAAGATCAGCCCCTGTGTCTCTGTATCTATACAGACGACCCCATAGCTATCTTATAGTTATTCTCCATGTTC
>NW_013630069.1:199-465 GCF_000695525.1 Brassica oleracea var. oleracea
TAAGTCATAAACTTGCTCCTCAAGTTTATTCCTCTTTCCATATCTCCAAGATACTCTCTTGCTCTCCAAGTCTACACGACTCTAGCTCAGCACCTTGACTCCACATGGTCTTCACCACTCACTACGACGTCTGCTTCAGCAACTACGTCAGTGACTACTTCAGGGCAGACATCTTACATCTTCAATCTCCCCCCTTTTAGCTTTGTGTGCCGATCAAGCGTTCAGCAACCACGTTGCAACCACGTTCCTCACCTGGAAACTTTCAT
>NW_013630070.1:0-465 GCF_000695525.1 Brassica oleracea var. oleracea
TTTTTTTTTTCCTGGACAAAAAGAAATATGGGCTTTGATTCATGTTTTCAGTCCATTACGGTTCAATATTTTTATATTAGTTA
This sequence comes from Brassica oleracea var. oleracea, assembly GCF_000695525.1. Lineage (NCBI taxonomy): Eukaryota > Viridiplantae > Streptophyta > Magnoliopsida > Brassicales > Brassicaceae > Brassica > Brassica oleracea. The sequence goes on from NW_013630070.1 coordinate 84, forward strand.
AGTACCAAATTTTTAATGATAAGTTGATAATGAAATGGGCCCATTGTTTAATTAAAATGAATCTTGCCTTATCTAATTAGCAAAACTAAATAACTTATTTTGTATGTTCTTAATGTATGTTATGCAACCACTATTTTAAATAATGTATTTTGATTTTTTTATAAATATCAATATGAAATTATATTAAGCATTTTCAACTTTAAATACAAATATAATTTCAAAAAACCAACAAGTAAACTTTAAACTTTCACATTTTACATTTTAATTATAGTTTTCCAAGTAGAATAAATAAAAGCACTATAAATGAGAGAACACAATCTCATAGTTTATAACTGATCGCTAAATACATCAAGGAAGACACAACTTTGTAAATAATTATGAA
>NW_013630071.1:0-159 GCF_000695525.1 Brassica oleracea var. oleracea
CGGTCTTGTCATTGGCGGCTACCTTCTTTAGATTTTCATCCAGGCCCCGTGCTTGCCTGATCCTGGTCAGGAGATCGGCCTGGTTCATTGCCTCCAACCCCAATGGCTCATTTGAACCAACCAAGGTGTTGAGGTTCAAGGACCTGATCATCCCTTCCA
>NW_013630071.1:229-465 GCF_000695525.1 Brassica oleracea var. oleracea
CCAGGATGATAAGCTATGTCGAGATCATAATCTGCAACAAACTCCATCCATCTCCTCTTCCTTAAGTTTAACTCAGGCTGAGTGAATATATACTTCAAGCTCTTATGGTCTGTGAGTATTTGCACCTTGGCACCATAAAGATATGATCTCCATATCTTTAGTGCAAATACTACTGCAGCCATTTCCAAGTCATGGGTAGGATAGTTACCCTCATGCTTCCTTAGCTGTCTGGAAGC
>NW_013630072.1:0-465 GCF_000695525.1 Brassica oleracea var. oleracea
AAATGAAATACGGCAAAAAAAATCGATGTTTTGAAACCCCAAACTCTTTTTCCTCGGACTTTTCTCGGAAATTACCGAGGGTATTCCGAGGAAACATGGTTCCTCGGAATATTTTCATTTAACCGGGTAAACCAAGCCGCCAAATATTTCTCGAAAATTGAATTAATGATTTCCGAAGAAATTCCGACGGAAATATATAATTTTTCCGAGGAAATTCCGACGGACATTTTCCGTCGGACGCCTCCTTTTATTAGGTCGAACCAGATCTTCTTCCCCATTTATCTCTTCCTCTCTCCGCCGAGCTCTCCTTCTCTCTCACCCTCTCCGCCGAAGCTCTCCTTCTCTCTCGCGATTTCCGCACTAATCCTCCTCAATTTCACTCATTGATCATGTATGAACCCTATCCCACTCTCTTAGTTTAGATTTGTTAGGTTTTTAAGTAGATTTGATGATTTTGTAATGATA
>NW_013630073.1:0-465 GCF_000695525.1 Brassica oleracea var. oleracea
TTTGTATCCTCGTTTCTAGCTGCAACCTCAACAGCTTCTGAGATCGCAATGCCTAAACTTCCCGGGCTTGATGGGTCGGATTCAAGGATTTTTCTACCCGCCTCAGTGAGATCAGACGGAGATGGATGAACCTTTGCTCCCCACGTTTGCATCATTAACCGGCGGTATGGCTTTTGATGGTATGAATTGGCCACTTGCCACACCTATATAGCATAAAAGAAACAAACACTTTACAAAACTGATTGAACTTAAGAAGGCAAGACATAGCTGCAAAATCTTTGTATTTACTTCGCAGTCAAGTCCAAATAGACTAGAGGCAAAGGCTAAAGAACTGCCCCATTGGCCAGCGCCGGTTTCAGTCACAACGTTCTTGACACCTTCTTTCGCATTGTAATAAGCCTGAGGAACCGCTGTGTTAGGTTTGTGTGAACCAGCTGGGCTACTACCTTCATACTTGAAGTAAAT
>NW_013630074.1:0-465 GCF_000695525.1 Brassica oleracea var. oleracea
TTTCATTGTCCCACTGATTTGTTTCTGGATTGATCAAGGTATTGACCATCAAGGTGGGGTTTCTATATGGAAGTAGTACCGGAGCTCGGGGAGGATTCGTAGGTAGCCAGTTGTCAGAAAGTAATGTAGTCAGTCCATTCCCTATATTAGTTTGCATACCTTGGTTCAGTAATTCTCTTCCATACATTAGTGATTTCCATCCATACGAAGGCTGATATCCAAGCTTAGCATTCCAAATAGATGATCTAGGAAAATACCGGTGCTTAAAAATTCTATAAATAAGACTTTGTGGACGTCTTGAGATCTTCCAGAGTTGATTTGCCAAGAGAGCCTGGTTAAATAATCGTAGATCACGAAATCCTAACCCTCCATTAGATTTTGAAATTGCCAGCTTTTTCCAAGAAATGTAGGACATTTGGCGTTTTCCATTTTTGGTACCCCACCAAAAACCAGATAAGATACTAT
>NW_013630075.1:0-465 GCF_000695525.1 Brassica oleracea var. oleracea
TTGAAATGCAACTCAATATTTTTTAAAACATTATAACAAAATATTTTTAAAATTTTTTTAGAATTTGTTTGAAAAATACGAAAATTACATTTTAAATTAAAATTATCTTAAAATATGATAAGTTTTGATGTAAACGAAAACTCAAATTATGTCAAAAATAATTATATTCAATGATAATAACAATTTAAATTGATTATTTTTAAGAAAATACATTTAAAAAAAAATATTGTTTGAAAGAAAATTCATTTATCTTTCAAATATAAGATGAAAATATTATAATTAATTAATAAAAAATATAAATAAAAACCATAAATTTAGCAAATGACAACTGAGTTATATTATGCTAAAATTTTCTTTCTAACAATTTAGCAAATGACAAATGAGTTATAAACAAATAATACCATATAACTTTTAAAAGCATAGCAATTCTTAAATATTTTTTGAATAAATAATTATTTTTAAATT
>NW_013630076.1:0-465 GCF_000695525.1 Brassica oleracea var. oleracea
ATTTGGAAAGGTCGTCGGTAATTCGTCGGAATATACCGACGACATGTATTTCTATAAATTTTCAATCATAAAAATCTATAAATTTAGATGCCAAAACTATGAAAATAACACATAATAAGTGTTTAGTATAGTATTAGATCGCAACCGTTCAAATATAACAACTCATTAAAATATTTATGTATGCATATCATTGTTTTCATAACATCTCATCTTAACATTATATACTTATACAATCATATTCATATAAGCTTACACTACAAAAAATGTTGTTGTGTAAAATCGTGTTATAAAACATTTTTATTGTTAAATCTTTATGCAAATACTATATATATTATCAAAGATTTGGATTTTGCATTTTGAAACTTGAAATCAACACTCTAAACACTAAGTCGTCGGAATTCCGTCGGAATATACTGAAGGACACATTCCGTCGGAATATACTGACGGACACATTCCGTCGGAATA